>NC_056744.1:1589362758-1589450258 GCF_019279795.1 Protopterus annectens
ATGTTGTCTGTGTTCCGACTTACACTAATTAGTGTCTGTTCTTTTTCATCTTTATCTTCCCTCCCCAAATTTGAAAACTACTTGCATACTTTCAGAAATCATTAACAGAAATCATTAACTTTTAGGCTTAAAGAAAGCAGTGTTCTGGCTTTTATTGCCCTAATAGCTTGCTTCCATGGAAAGATCAGGGGAAAAAAAAGAAATACTGCGGTCCTCTGTTGCAGCATGGAATGAGAAACTAAAACATTTATTGCAAAGGAAAATGTTTCATTATAGTTGGTGTTCTCATATTTACTTGTTTCTACTTAAAATTTCTTATTAGATTATGCCAACAGTCTTAATCCAGAGAGTCACCTATGCAAAAGAAAACATCAGTTCTACATATTAGACATATATTATGTGTATGTTTAAACCCACCCCACCTCAATAATCCAAGGAATAAAGCCTATTAAGTTAAACATGTTTTTATCTAGCGTTTCCTCTCTTTTTGGTCTGTAATGCCTATATTTCTTAAAAAAAAAAAAAAGAACACACAGAAAAAGATGGAGAAAGAAAAAAGGCATCTGTTTACCTTAATAACTTTTATCACATACAAGAACAACTAAAATACTATAAAATATGCAATTTATACTGTGAAAAGTTTCATGAAATACTGTTAAGAAAATAAATAGTTTTACTTAGTTTCCTTTTCCTTTTTCCTCCCCTCCCCTCAAAGTCCTTCCAAATACTAATGACATGAAGTGAGGCAAACACCTTTCAGTTCCTCACACATTTACAAAGTCAACAAAACTCCACCCTTTCAACTTATTCTTATACAGCTGTATTTCACAAATGTGACTGATGGTTTGCAGTCTCACATTTATTCACTAATTTTCATGTTGCTGGTCTTCTTCCTGTTTATCTACATCTCCAAATTCCATTTTCAGTTTTAATTCCATGGTGCACCCAATTCCTCTGGTTAACTCTTGTGTTTTTCTACATCTGTCATGCATTTTCCTTTGGTAGAACAGAAAAGATATCACTGGCAAAGTCTTTCAGTGTACCCTAGTTAAAAAGCCAGCATGGGTACACCAACAACCCCACAGGGGTAAAAAAATAAAACATTTTAATGAAAAATATAATTAAAAATAGTTGAGCGTTTTCATCCCTAGTAGTATGGGACTTCATCAGAACAAACAGAACATTACAAAACTCAGAATGATACTTGCTAAGACTGACATAAAAGATTTATTTTCTTGTATAGCACATGAGGTGGGATGAGAGTGGTTTCATGACTTTGTAAGCACCCAGAGCACTTTTGATAATTGTAAGGTCTCTATGATTTGTGATTTTGTGGACCTTGTTTTGAGAAATAATTTGGTCTTTTTTGAAAGGGAGAATTACAAACAGAAAAGCAGTAACAATGGGAGCTGTATCTGCTCCCATATATGCTGATATTGTTATGCGTTACTGGAAAAAGAATTATGGTTTGACCTCTACCTTTGCCAACAAATTGGCAGCCTACTTTAGATACCTTGATGATATTTTTGTCATCTGGAAAGGCATCGAAATTGAACTTAAGGGGTTTTTGATTATTTGAACAGCAGTATCACATTTTTAAGTCAAAGTAAACTTTGTTGTCACCATGACTCACACGTGCAAACTGAGCAAAATTATGTTTCTTCAGACTCTTCTTGTCCTCACATATCATTTTTCTATTGACAAGATCAATTATTTGGACATTCTGTTGGAAAAGGATTATTCACGTAAGAGATTTAAGTCTGGTCTTTATCAAAAGCAAACAAATTCCAATAGTTTTTTACACTTTGACAGTTGCCACTCCTGCAGGCAAAAATGCAGTTTAGTCAATGGGCAAATGGTCCAGTTAGCTAGATTGATTTTGGATAATGCTGATATGGCTATTGAAATAGAAAAATTAAAAACCACATTCCATGAAAGGGGCTACTTGGACTGTTTATTAGAAGATCTCCCTCAAGAAATTTTGAGTGGAAGATGTTCCAAATTTCTTCTCATTTTGGGTAATGGGATGCCTAACAATCTTAAAGGATCCACTAGTGGTAATAATGGGAAGAGATAATTTTTCTAGGAATATTGTTTTTAGGTATTCCCAGGATAGTGGTATTATTATGAACTTAGGGTTAACTGGAAAATACTGTGGGTCGATTCAGCAATTGCAGAGATTGCAGGTGGTGTGCCTCATTTTACTTTCAAGAGGAATAGCAACATTTAAGAAAGAATAGAGAGATTATTGTAACACTATTTCATACCCTATGATGGCCTCCTAGGTACTAGAAACTGAGGAGCTTGTCAGCAATGTGGTTTTATACATGGGGGGGGGGGTGTTACTAATTTACCCACCATCAACTTTGTTTTTCGGTTTTAAGCAAAATTATAACTGAAATACATCAGGAATCATTTATTTAGTATTTTGTGATGCCTGCTTTGCCTTTTATGTTGGCAAAACTGAACACCCTCTCTGTAAGAGAATTTATGAACATCTTTACGATGTTAAAAACAAAAACGAGAACAATACCTTTGTACAAGCATAAGACTGCTTGCATAACACATTTTTATTTTTTGTTATGGATCATTTAGAATGCTAGATTTGGATAAAATACAAAGAACTGTTATGGCAGTTGCAACTCAATGTGAGTGATAAGCCTGGTCTCGATTGTGTTTATATTACTAGTGCTTTGAAACTTAGAGCAATTCTTGTATAGTAATACTTAATACAGCATGGTCATTTTTATAGGGAACAGACTCAGCTTTTTATATTTTGGGTTTCTCTATGCCACAGTCCTTTTTATTGACTTATTGTTCTGATTATTGGTGTTAAAACATTTTAATGTTAACATCTCATTGCTTTATTTATGTAATGCTTGTCTGTATCTTTAAATTACAATTGTCCATTAATTAGGGAAGTGTTTCCAGCCTTTGGTTGTTTAAATAGCTGAGTTTTGTATTTTGGAATGTTTTGTTTGTTCTGATGAAGTCCCATACCACTAGGGATGAAAGTGCTCAACTATTTTTTATTATATTTTTCATTAAAATATTTACTTTTTATCCCTGTGTGGTTGGTGGTGTACCTGAGCTGGCTTTTTAACCAGGATTCTCTGTTTCGGTGGCTTTATTTCTTCTGGTTGGTGTGTTGCTTTTTCAAAGTCTCTCAGTGTGTTTTATTATCAAAAGAATAAGAAGGAGAGTCCCCTTCTGCTTGACGGCTCATTTTTTGTTAGGCAAATTTTGCATTTCCTCCTTAGCCTGTTCTGCATCACAAAATGGCTTTGATACCCAGGAAAAATATTCTGAAGACAGCTGGAAACAGCAACTTGAACCTCACACCTGCCTCTTGATATTCCCTGATTACTGGAATAAATTTGTTTTTCTTCTGCCTGGTCTACAGTGTATAATCATTTTCCACAAACACTCTAGTGTGTCCAACTTTTAATCCTTTGCCCTGATGCCACAGTTTTGTCAGGATCAACTTTTTTCTGATGATAGATTTGTTTCTTTACTAATAAAGGTTTTGTACTGGTATTCCAGAGCAAGAATAATTAATTGAAAGGACATACCGTGTGTATGCTCCAAATATGGCCACGAGAAATCAGCCAGTTGTTTATTTCATAAATTTAACACAGTCTGCTCCTTCAGAGATTTTCTGCTGTTCCAGAGAAAGTAGATTTTTCCCGTGCACTCTCTCCTCTAATTCTATCATTTTTGAAACATCTCTTTTTGAGCAGTCTCATACTCACTCAGCCTTTTTTTTTTATTTTGACCTCTGATTTTTGCATTTTTATAATCTCATGTTAATATTCTAGCCGTTTGTTATTTGAATTGATATACTTCCTCAGTGTGTCATTTATTTTAAACAGCTCTGAGCACACTTGACTTATTTTTTCCCCTCCATTACCAGAAGCCATATCTTGTACCAAAGCTAGAGCTTCAACTGCTTTTTGCTGAACAGCTGCAGGATTCTTCCCAGTCAGTGTTCTCTCTTCATCATTTCTAGCTAATTTTCTTTCAGACTTTCTAAGTTTCTTCTCTGCAGGCATTCAGGCAGTATACTTACTAGCTAGTAACTGAATTTTTCTAAAGGTGACAGTATCTCTGGTTGTCACTTCTCAGTTTCTGTTTTGACACTGGGAGAGCTGAAATTATGCTGTTGATCAGTGTCCAGCCATCTTGGAAGCACACTAAAAACATCTTTGAATATAAACATTTCCCTACCTAGGAAGGAGGAACTGGTTCTATCACTCTCTGGGACAGCATGTAATGAAGGACAGGTGAAAATAAAAGAGTCCAGTCTAGTCTAGTAGATGAGGAATTACCCCTGTAATGCAGGAATTTTCTCCCATTGACATCCGTAATGTTGATGAATGATCTTCAGAACCCGTTTGTCTAAAACTAACTGTTGCCAAAGAGAAAAGTGAAGATTCAGATTTTATGGAAGAGAAAGGGAACTGCCAGGGTGGGAGAGATGGGGGGGGGGGGCAAGGTCCCTTAAATTGTTATTCTGACTTGCAGGACTGTCCTTGGTTATTCTTATCCAGTATTCTTTCTGGAACCCCCTTGTCATTTCTTCTTAAACATATGTTTTTGGAAAAATTGTATGAGTGGTTAGAGAATCTGTTAGAAAATTTGGAAGTGGGATGAAAATCTCAGAGATTCCCTGTATCAACCTATTCCTTTCATCACACTTATTGATCCTCTCTACAGCAGAGGAACCAAATTAAATCTCTATCCAAAGGAGAACTTAAAATCTCAGATTTACATAATCTGGGAGATTCTGAGAATGCAGCCAGGCAAACCTCTTTAAAACAGTACCAGTAGCATAGATCTGGAAGAACTGAGTCATACTAATGCACACACTGTAAACAATGAGTAGTAACCTATACAATTGAAGAAACTAAATTATTTAAAGCAGATTTTCCTCACAAGACGAAACTGCACACAAAATATTCCCCATACTTTCACATTTAGTCAGAATAAGCTTCAAACACGAGTCTGACAATTCAAAATTCTGAAAATCAAAGTTGCAGAAGTATACACATTGCCCCCTACTTATCAATGATGGTCACATCCTTATCAGAAAAAGTAGGATTAGAATTAACTAAATGTTGCAGCATTGGATTAACTAAAGTTATAGCTGGGTCACATTTGGGAAGAGTGTATAAAAACATAAAAGATCGAGGTACTTTATACATTTTATCTACTTTTTTAGGGGCAGCTGGCTGACTATCAGGAAAATTTCAGGCAGTCACACGCATATCCTCCAAAGCTGACACTACTGGAGAAACTGGTGACGGTTCTAGAAAGTCCTTCTGTAAAAGCTCATAGTTATTTTCTCTGGGAGTGGAAACTTCACTAATCTCCTATTGAAAATACTGGCACATTCCAGAGAAAGAGAAACCTCCACATGGAGAATCAGAAACTGAGTCCTTCTCTGAGTCTGAATCAGAAATCTGAGGAATCTTCTGCTTTCTGTTCAAATTCACAACGTTGACTCTCTTCAGGACAAAAGATATCCTTCATTCTATTACAAAAAGCCACTTTACAAGAAGGATCAATAGCCTGAATTATACCCTGAGCTAGACCCAGTAAACTATTCCTGTCTAAGTAAATTTGAAAAGTAGTAGATAAAGTTTAGTTTTCGGTTTCTTTTTGACAGGAAAATGGGGCAAGCGGTGTTTTTTATTAATAGCAATAGCAGCTTCCCCAGGGATAGGCATAACATTCTGGCAAAACAGGGAAGTCTTCCCTTTTCCATCTCCCAGGACCAACAAGGGTGAATCTTGCCCACTGAGGAGACCCCCAACAGCCGAAGAGGACATGGCTAAACCCTGGTCCGTAGTGGCTGTAGGTGCTACACCAGTGGGATCTGGAGTAAAAGATGAGAGGGCTGAGGAACAAACAATGGCCACAGCACTATCAACCATTTTTGACTGAGGCAAATTGCTAGCCTACTGTGGTGACAAAGGCTGTTTGCCTAACTTTTTCTTTTTGTGGCTGGAAGAAGGACTGACAGTGGGACCAGTAAGTTCTCCATGATGAAGCCAAAAATGATGCATCTTTCCTGGGGAAAACAAGCAGCAAAAGCCGTAAAGATTACAATTAAAACTTTTTCAAAAGTCACTTTTTCACACAAAACACAGTAAAACATACTTTAAAACATGTTGCTAGCCCCAAAAAGTAAAATAACACAAATTCTCCACAGAAAAAAAAAAAGACAGAAAAAATGCAGTTTTTTATAAAAAAGTACAATATAGTTTCATGAAAGTCCATTAAAATGCATACTCCTAAATTAAAAAATAACTTTGCTGAGCGAGAAATTATTAATAAACATGTTTTTTTTAAATGGTAAGTTTTTCCTCAAAGGGAACTTATCTGTCCAGGAAAGGAAGAGTACAAGACAACCATCGATCCTTGAAAGCTTCAGAGAAAAATAGTCTTCCATGGCAGAAAAGCTCTGAAGGACTTGCCATCCAACCCTGTCTTTTTTGTCAGCTCATCCCATGGCTGACTGTTTGGGTGTGTTGAATGTGCCTTGAAGCTTTGGAAGTCGACAAACTGTAATATCCTATGCAGAATATAACCCATATAGGTAAAGTTACTGCAAAAGTGATCAATATGCTAAACACAGACAGTTCTCTGGAGGATGACAAACCCAAAAATAAGGGGCCAATGCAATGATGCACACAGTAGTCACTAAAACAGCAAAGTATAGCATCTTCTTTCCCATCCAGATAAACTCTTTTACCTAGGTGTCTCTCTGCTCATAAAATGACAGAACACTTTTTTCTCAGTTATACATATTGAGCCAGTCTACCTCTGTGCCTATCAGGTCCTACAATTTGCATTAATAAATATCTCTTGAATGTTTCTGAGTTTTATCTACCTTCAAACCAGTCCTCAAAACTAAGCCAGACACTAGTACGGCTCTTCTAATATATCCATGGTGAGCTAACAACTAAACTCTGAATGAGTATATACTCTTGACAGTCCAGCCTTGTCACACAGCACAAAACAATTCAACACTGCTACTGAATAGTCAGCAACAGTGCCAGACCACAGATCATTCCTGCAAACAACTTAATTGTCCATCCACATTTCAGACCATATGGTCATCCAGCTACACTGCAGGACATTAGATGATCTAGATGCACAGCAGATTACTTGGCTGCCATTTTGAGTGTCACTTACCTTGGCTGGCAAACATTAATAGTCTCCTTTGTTTCAGTATCATAGACATAGATTCTAGTGGAAGATCCTGCAGTAGTGAAGCGGGTTCCTGAAGAATTAAATGCCACTGTGAAGGTCTGTCTGTCCTCCAGAACTGTGGATAAACATGACTGGGTAGAAACATGCCAAAACTTCACATAACCACTTGCATCTTGGTTAAAAAAAACATAAAAAAAGAAAAGAGAGAAATAGAGCAACAGTAAGCCAGAATGGTACACAACAGAGGTATTGCAAGCTACAAAATGCTTTTTGATAAATCCGTCAAGATGGAGGGAAGTGAAGAAAAATGAATGAACAACACCTCAACTAAAGTCAATCTGTCTTTGAAGCAACAGCCAATGTATTTCTTTCACATTTTGCTGAACTTGTTACATTACTCCTCCCAGTTATTGCCAACCATTTACAAAAATGACTACCCCACCACTGTAGAGAAAATCATTCAATGGATCTGTGCCTATAATGACAATGACGTCCCTATAAAACAGCAGATTTTAGTCCAAAATGATGTCAGTTTCTGCTCCCATTTCACAAGTACTATACACTTATTAATGCAGAAGAATGCTGTATCTGCACATGTGGATAAATAAAGGGCTGTGATCATCACTAGTTAGTCCCTCACCTTTAACAAGCACTGAATACATCTTGCTATGGGGAAACTTGCACCACCCTTGCCTATAACTATACATTTCTGTTTGTGCAAACAAAGGGTTTCAGTCTTCAGTACTGCGAGTCCCTCCCTCACCTTTCATTAACAACGAAACCAAAGGATCCACAGGGAGGGAGTCAACTACAGGATGCCTGGAGTATTATCTCAATGACTTGGATGATCAAAGTCTGGTCAGGGCTACCCATCATCATGTGGGGTGAATATGCGGTTCCCCTTTATAATCTCAAAATATTGATATCTTGAATTTCAGTATTTCGAGACAATAAAGGTGAATTTTTAAAATAGCAAAAGTGCACAATCACAAATTTTAATATCTCAAATTCGTGGTTATGGCTTTACGCTACATTAGGTGCGGTGTTTTGTGTGGATGATGTCCGGTGTCATGCGTGGATTTAGATGAAATTTAAGGTAAGTGAGTGTTTTGTAAGGGTTTTGGGGGGGGGGTTTGAGTGTATGTGAGTGTGTTTGTAAGTTGTACATGTGGGTTAGGGTAGGCAGGTGAAAGTACGAGTGTGTAAGTGTCGGATGTGTTGGTGTTTGTATATATGTGTGTGTGTGTGTGTGTGTGTGTGTGTGTGTGTGTGTGTGTGTGTGTGTGTGTGTGTGTGTGCGTGTGCAAGGGACTGTAGAATGTCTGGGTGTGAGTTTACTTTCTTTTTCTGTTTGTGCGATCTCGGAGTTAGTATATATAAGTAGGGGGTGTGGGTGGTGCAGCCCCACACATGAGGGGTGCAGAGGGACTTGCCCCCCTGCTTATTTGTAGTGTAGGTTTGTGGATGTGTGGTGTTATGTTTTTGTGTGTTTTTTTGTTTTGTACTGTGGGTATTGTGGTGTATGTGTGGTGTGGTTTATGCTATGTATTCAGGATTTCAAATTTCGCAGTTTTGGGCTATCTGTGTTTTGTGGATTCACCTTTATGGTCTAGAAATACTGAAATTCGACATTTCAGTATTTTGAGATTATACAGTGCATCCGAATATGCCTCACTATGATACCCAAATAACTGATAGTACATCATAACGCTGCCAGGCAAGATCCACAGCATGCTGTATACTAGCTCAAGCTCTGTCCACAACAAGATGGAGCATTCATTCTGACTTATCATGTGACAGTGACCTTACATTTATCAAGTTTAGTTACAATTTAGTTAGCTCCATGTTGTAGAAGGATAAAGTCCTGACTATAGCTCTGGGGACCTGAGTTTGAGAAGTGGTTCAGCTGTTTGATGCAGCGGTTTGGAAGCATGGGTGTACCCATCCTGGGGATGTGGGGGTTGGTTCATGGCTGGCTTGTTAAATGTCTTGCATGCAGATTTGAGCTAGTACAGGGAGGACTTGGGAGGAGTCTGCCAAAGCTGGAGACCGTAGCCCTTGCTGCCACATGTGAAGGAATGTGTGTACACAGTTCTAAGGAGCCTAGATGGTCCTTTCATGATGCAGATACTCTTTCTATCACCAGCGGTGGGGTTAGGGTCATAACATATGTCCTCAGTTGCCAGAATGCCAGTGAGGGCATATGCAACCCTCATGCCTGCCTGTATGACTGCTTTCCTTTGGAGGTTCCCACCTCTGAACAGCACTGGCCATATACACATCTTGGTCATGGCTTACTGGTCAGCAGGCATGATGGCAAAAAGACTGTGAGGAAAAAAAATTTAGTCTCCATCTAGCAGTAAAAGCTTTCCTACACAGATTTCACAAACGTCCTTGACAAATTAATGTTTGCCACCTGACCTAGTTAATGCTCTGAAACTTTAACATTTGCAATGATAACAGTTCTGTAACAATTGTTAAAAATTCTGATTAATTCTGAAGGAGCTGAAGTTTTTTCTGGCCACTCAATGGACTTGAGTTTTGAACTAGCGTTAATCACTTCTGATTTGGTGATGGAAAGCAGTCTCTTGATCCAATCACTATGTAGTCCACTTCAACTTGGGATTCTTCCTCGGGAGGTTACACTTTCCTGAAGTGGTCTGGCAAAGCATCAAGTTATGTGTAGTGACTTAGCTCCTTAACTTGACAAGCTCACTCTACAGCAGAATTTGGATGATTCTGAATGTTTAGTGTTCTGTGTACAAACTGTGCAGTCCAGATTTTTGAATAAACAGATTAACATTTTTTTGCCTCAGAGTGTGATGCTGCTGTTTTGTGTTATTTATTTATTTTTTGGGGGGGGGGGTATGTCAGATTAGGCTGTGAAGATTCTTCAAGGAGCTTTGAGTGGGCTGAGAAGTGACATTGTGCGTCAACAAGCTGGTTCTAATATTAGTCAATATATTGACTATTCTGAGGTCATTGCACTGATATCAGCCTTGGGCCCAACTACATGAGGAGTGGACCCAAAGTAAGACTATGCTTGCTTTATCTTGTCTGAATGATCTTGGGCCAATATTATTCCATGACTGTTTGGCCTTAACCAGCTCTGTGGTGCATAGGAATAAAGCCCTGACTGTGACCCAGATGACCTGAGATTGACTAGTGATCAGGGCATTAGAGGACCCAGCTAGGGAGGGTCAGAGAGAGAGAGTGGCCAGTACTAGCTCACTCATCCTGATGGGACAAATACAGCATGGTCTACTGCACTGCTGACACAAGAAGAAGGCCAAGCATCATAGTAAAAATGGCAGAGACACCTGCCTACCAAGCATCATGTTCACACAGTGTACAGAGATTATGTGCATATAATGAAATATGCATGCAGCCTGCAGAGCCACATGCTCCAGGGATCTAAACCTTATCATCACAATAAACAAAACATGCTGGAGGGATAGATTCCTGACCCAGAGACTCCCAAGACTCTGGAATAGACTGCCCATACATGTCAAGCAGAGCGCCTCCTTGGCCCCCTTTAAAAGGAATCTTGACGATTGGATGGGAGAAAGGAAATTCACCCTGGGGATCACATCAGTCGCCCTGCTAGACAGGGGTCCAGGGAAGTAGTGTGGGAAGAAATAGCCAGGGAATTGTTATGGCTAGGCTTGTATAGGCCCTAGGGCCAATAGCCTAGTACCAACCTATGAACCTATAAGGGGCAACTGCACATCAAGGCTGCTGTGAGGCCTGGAAAGCTGAGGCAAGCAAAGACTCCTAATGGCTGCCTGGATAATGGCCTGCTGTGATCAACTCTTACCCAAAAAGAGAAATAAATGGGTATGACTGGATAAAAGCAGATGATAGTCTGCAAGCACAACTGATAAAAAGATTTAGAAAAAAAAAGGATTTTGCACCTGCCCCTAAGGATTGGTGTATTTTCTACATCATTATCATGAGGGCTGCTGATACTATACATGCTTTCACTTAAAGAAGTCAGTCAGTACAGCTAGTTTAGATGTCAGTGCTTTGCAAATGATACCCACCTAAGCCTCTCATTCACTGAAAGGTATATAATAACTCTTGATACTCTCAAAGACATTCTGCATGCCATCCTAGAGTACATTAAAATCAGGCAGCTTAGTCCCTGTCTCTCTAGAATTGAAGTTATGACCACAGAAGTGACCTAAAGGCTATCTGCATCTTCATATTTTCTCCTACGACCATCTACTGTATACTGCAAATAGGTCTGGGTTTGTGTCGTGGTGCCAGACTTTGGCTTGATCATTAATGATCTACTATGAACGTATCTTGGTGTTTTTATCTGAGGAACACTGCCCAGATCAAGTATCATCCTCTATTTGATGACCCTGCAACACTTGTCTATCCTCTAATCTCCTTACTTTTGGACTACTGCAGTATCACATAATTAAGGTTTCCTTACAATGACCTTAACCACCTGTACTAGGTCCAGAACTCTGCAGCCAGGACTTTTGTAGGTATGTTCAGTGATGCTTAGACTAGTCTTACACTGTAGGATCATGCATTGACTACCAGAGTTATTGAGATCAATAAGTGACATGGGTCCTATTGGTCTAAAAGAGTTGTTAGTTCCTACTTCACTGGCTCAGCTGATAAGGGAAAACTATTAGTTTCCAGGATGCTGCTGAAACTATCTGGTGCATGTTCTTTTACCTTACCAGGCTGTGCTTTTATGGAATTTGGATACAGTTCATGTCAGCAAATCACTTTACATCAAACCATGAACCAATGTCCATCTCAAACAATCTTTCATCGAAATCCATTTGCATGGGGACAAATTCCCACATCCCAATGCAGGGGACTTTGCCCCCTGCATCTTCTAAAGTAATACAACTATGAAGATGCAAACCTTCAGATGAAGTCAGAAAACATTTTGATAAAAGTCCATTTGGCAAGAAAGACTCAGTTGTTAGTGTCTCGATGTAAAGCAACATGCTGATCTAAAAAACATAAAAAGATATAGACAAATACTCTAACTTGGTAACTTCAGGAGTGTACCATTGGGTATCCTTTAGAGATCTCTAAAGACATACCTTTTTCACAACTCTCATTTTTATAGGAATGTTGTGCTAGCTGCAGACAGCTTTTATTATTTTCTGGTTTCACCTGTTTTAATTGTTTATATTTACTGAGTGGTTATTTGTCTAAGGAGCTATTTTATTCTGTCATGCTTTGGCTTAAGTTGTGAATAACTGCCTTGTTCATGACATACAGAAAGGCAAGGTGTTGACACCATGTCACAATACCTGAAACAATGTCTTTTCCATTACTTCAAGGCTCTCATTTCACAACTACCAACATTACCAGCATATACAACTTTTTTTTTACTAGCTGTGCTATCCACTGCAGTCCCATACAGATTAATCTTGCTGTGAAAACCATGCATGATACTTCTCAATTTATTTGCGCTCAGTAATTCTGGACAAAGCCAAAAATAATGGGGGTGATGGACACAAAAGCCCCAGATCAGGGATAATGTTTAAATATTACTCTAATTCTCTTAAACAAAGTTAACGGAATAAAAGGTTTTGCATCAATATGCATCATATTAAGTATAAAACACCAATGTCAGGCACTACTCACTGAGTGTATTACCTCAATGAATTACCAGAAAATTAAAAAGTTTATGAGGGACGGGGTAAAAATATAAAACAAAAATCAGAGATGTTATGCAAAATCAGGAATAGTTAAGAGGTATACCCTGCACTAATGCATGCTGATACAGGCTAGCATATGATCACTTGCCCCTGTGCTACGTAATCCCAACACCAGCAATCTGTTTAACTACTACAGTCAACATCCTACTGTTAATAATTCCTTAATACATTGCTGTGCTTCAAACTCTAAAATTCTTCCTTTAATTCAGCATGAGTGTTTATACCTAAGCACTTTAAAAAATACAGCAAAAAAGTACAACATAGCAGAAGATAAAATAAATATATAGTAGTAAATATGTAACATTACTATGACAATACTTTTATCCGATTTACATTAATTAGTAAAAAATGTAAACCAACTCAATTAATAAAACATTTAAAAATTTGGTATATGAAGCACTGGTAACTAAAACTGAATTGAAACATTTTCAAACAATATTTATAAAGGCTTAAGCATACAAAGGCTCAAGCTGCTTAAATAAAAGTAATCAATTCCACCTTCTTGGTACAATAAAATAGTCAAGAGTCATAACCTCCCACATTCAGGAAATACTCGGCAGAGTTGCACACACATGTACCAACAAGGGTCAAAATCAAGAATAAATTTAAAAATCTGCAGGCTTAATGATCCTTCCTTAACTCCAGAAAGCCAACATTTCATCCACTGTCAGCAGAATATTAACTGGTATAAACTCTCAAAAGACTAACTGATTCAATTCAGTAGTTAATAGCCAGACTGAAGACGGAATACATTCTGCTCCCAAAAAACTGAACAGTTGCTGTAAGATAAAAAAAAAAAAAAAAAAAAAACATAAAAGCAAAAGTTATAAATGTTAAAGGCATAAAGCTAAAACACAACACAGCAGTCTGGTGCAAAGAACTAACAACAATGCATCAAGAACTGTTGGCAAAGCAGTGTCAACACTGTACAGACAATACAGTGCTAAATTTAAAACAGGAAAGTACTATAAAATACCACTGCAGTTGACATAATTTGTCACAAAACCCCAAGCTAGTGGCAAAATTATGTAAATGTTTCAACAAAGTATCATTTGCACACATTAAAAAATGAAAAGCAGCATAGCAACTTCAGGAACTACAGCAAGTACAAGCAAATGCCACTAAAACTGTCACACCATTAAAACAGCAGCAACATTGTAGAGATATTATAAGAAAGCTATAAACAAATACCAAACGTCACAGCACAAACAGCAAAGAGTCTATCAGATAAGGCTAGAAAATCCAGATTAAAGACACCATTGTTTCTGTAGAATCAAAGATGGCAGTAGCAATGCATTACTAAGTGCATACAAAAGAGTACAAAAGGCAACACAATATCTTACCAAGAAGACTACAAAAAAACAAAATAAAAAACAGGAAAAACATATAAAAATGGAATATTCAGGTCCACAAAAGTTAAACAATAAAATGAAGTGCATAGGTAGAGGGCACAGGTAACAAATACTGAAATGGCTACAAATTTTGCCTTTTGGCATCTGTCCACTCCTCCTCACCTCCCTTCATCATGCTCTCACATGAAAAACACAAAACAGACAAATCAAAGAATCTCACAAGAGGCCGCGATGATATCCCCAGTAAGGGCTGGGGCTTGTGGAAGAAACTGAAGCTGTGTTACTGGCAGTCCCGAGTTAATGGTGTCTTCGTCACTAAGATGATAGACACATGCACCATCAGACCTTTGGTAAATCTGTGAATGTAAAGCATAATTGTGACTTATTTCATTTTTGATAACAAAGTACAGTTGTGTAAAATTTTACCATAACAGTAGATGTCCTTATCTTCACTGTTGGTGTATCCCTTACAACAGGGATCCCCTGCCAAATGTGATCAAACATTCGGCCAGTATACCAAATCCTTTAGGTTCCTAAGGGTACACCGTACATCACACATGTGCTCCTCATGTACAGCATAGGACATAAAGGTGACATCTGGATGCATCATCCTCAGAACTGACAGCCCCAGTAAGAATGCCAGTCCAAGGATTTGAGAGGTAACAAGCACATCCAGAAGGGAAAAGAACCAGGGGGAGGAGAAGGGAGGGAGTGAATACTGCAACAGTGAAGAGAAGAACATCTACCATTATGGTAAGATTTTATACAACTGTACTATATCCTTCCATTTCACTGTTGCAGTATTCCTTAAAATAGGGAGAGTGCAAAAGCTCAGGAAGAAGAGAGGGAGGAGGAAGGACCAATAGACCCCTTTAGGAACCCATGAAGAATAGCCCCAACAAAACCAGCTCTAGCCCGGGATATCACATCCAACTTATAGTGCTTGGTAAAAGTATGCGCAGAATTCCCGGCAGCTGCCTCAAGAATAGAGTTAGAATTTAAACCCTTGAAAAAAGCAGCAGAAGAAGCCACACCCCCTAGCACGATGAGCCTTAACAGAAGAAGGAAGGCTCTTGCCATGAAAAGAATAACAAAAAAGAAATGGCTTTAGATATCCAAGAAGAAATAGTTGCTTGGAAACAGCCAATCCTAAAAATATAGGATTAAAGGAAAAAAGAATTTGCAAAAAGCTTTGGTCTTATCCAAATAAAATCTGAGTTGTCTATGCACATCCAAAGTGTGTAAAGTCTTCTCACTAGCAGACTGTGGAGAAGGGAAAAAGTGGGCAAATTGATAGACTGATTAAGAGACAACTCATTCACCACTTTGGGCATAAAAGAAGGATTAGTACGAAGGGACACCCTGTCCTTAAGGAAATCTAAAAAAGAACAGTCATAAGGGCCTGAAGCTCAGACACTCATCTGGCAGAAGTAAGGGCCAACAGAAGAACAGTCTTCCAAGAACAATGTTGTAAGGAAGCTGAAGCAGCAGGCTCAAAAGGAACCTGAGTTAATTTCTCCAAAACAGAATTAAGGTTTCAGGAAGGAGGGACAGGCTTCATGGCAGGTCTGATATGAAGGACGCCTTTAAGAAACTGTGTAGACTCAAATCTAGAGGCTAAATGGGGCAAGAAAGGCAGACAAGCAGAAATAGCTGACAAGTGGGCCATAACAGAAGAATAAGCCAACACAGCATTGAGGAGTTCACACAGATAAGAGAGAACCAACAAACATCCATAGAAAGTGGATCCAGGTTATGAGAAAGATACCCAACAGAAAACCTCTTACATTTGCATAAGTAGGATTTCCTAGTAGTGGTTTTCCTGGCCTTCTGCAGGACCCTAAACATGTCCTCAGAAAAAAGTGTCTATATGTAATCAAAATCCTATCACCCACAGTGTCAGCTGAAGAGTGGACAGGTGGTAATGGATGAGAGATCCCTTGTCTTGTGTGAGTAGGTCCTACCTGTGAGGTAACCTATGATAATTGCCCTTGGCTAAATGCAGAAGAAGAGGAAACCAATGTCATCTGGGGCAAAAGGGAGTCACCAGCAGGATCTTGGGACCATCCTGCTTTATCTTGAACAGGACTTTTGGAATGAGAAGAGGGGGAGGGAGGGCATAAAGAAACATCCCCTTCCAGGAAAAAGAGAGGGCATCCACCTTCCAGACCAGAGGATATGGGGCTCTGGCACAAAGAAGAGGAAGTTGTCTGTTCAGAGGGGAGACAAATAGAGCTACTTGAGAAGCACCCCACTGGTGGACAATGTCCAGAAAAAACATCTCTGTGAAGCATCCACTCATGGGATTGTGACACGGACCTGCTCAGACAGCCTGCCACGATGTTCTGACCTGAGGGAATGAAAACTGACTGAAGCATCACTTGATACTGGATAGCTAGCTCCCACACTTGAAGTGCTAACCTGCAAATGAGATGAGATCTTTTCCCTCTCTTGCTTGTTGACATACCACATCACTGTGGTATTGTCTGTAAGTACCTTGAGGGGCCCTGGAATGTAAAGAGGATGAAATGCCTGAAGAGCTAACAGCAGAGCTCTCATCTATTTGACGCTGATGTGGTCTTTCTTTTGTTAGAACGACCAGAGGTCCTGCAATTTTAAAGAACCAAGGGAAGCCCCCCATCCCACATCCAAAGTGTCTGTGAACAGCTCCTGAAAGGGGAATGGAGGTTAAAAAGGAAGCCCTGGATTGAGTGACAGCTGCTGAATCCACCACTGAAATTCCAGCTTGAGGCATGGAAGAAGAGGGACTATGAAATCTACAGGATGAGAGTGCTAAAGCCAAACTGACTTTACAAACCACTGAAGCTTTCATGTGGAGTTTGGCTAGAGGGAGCATAGGAATGGTGGAGGCCATGAAACCCACAGCTCTCTGAAATTCCCTGGCTGTAACTGAGGCCAGAGGAAGAAGGGATTGAAAGAAGGCAATGACAGTTAAGGCCTTGGGAGGAAGCTGGGATGCCAGCAGTGGAACAGTCTGAATCCTGCATCCAAGAAACACAAGATCCTGTGAAGCAGTCAGGAAGGACTTTTGGAAATTTAGAGTGAACCACAGGCTTTGCAGGACAGAAATGACAAAGTGAAGATGCTGCAGTAGAATCTCTGGTGAGGAGGCCTGAAAAAGTAGGTTGTCTACATAGGGAAACACCTGTAACCCCCTTAGTCTGCAAGAATGAGGCTTTTGGTGAATACTTTTGTGGCAGTAGAGAGGCCAGGAAGCAACAGAGAAACATAAAAACTTCCTGATAGGGGGATGAATAGGGATATGAAGATAAGCATCCTTGAGAGCCACAGAAACTAGAAAAGTCTGAGGAAGCAGCAGAGGAAGCAAGGTTCGAACAGAAAGGTATTTAGGTGAGAGAGCGAGACCAAGAATGGGTCTCCAAGTGTCCTCTTTCCTGGGGAACAGGAACATTCTATAGTAAAACCCCTTCCCCCTTTGAGAAACTGGACCTTCCTGAATACTCCTCTGAGTTGAGAGACCCTGAAACCCCTCTGGAAAAAAGGCTAACTGTTCCTGAGGGGGCTGAGGAATTCCCATGAAAGGGAGAAGAGATCTCCAGGCCATGTAGTACCCTTGGCGAATGATGGAAAAAAAACAGGAATCTTGAGTAATCTTTAACCAAACAGGGAGGGACAAGGAGAGATGAAGAGAAAGAGGAATATGGCTGAAAATAACATGATAGTCAGACAGCACCTGGTTTGTCAGGAAAAGGAGATTTCTGAACTTCAGGAATCTGGGTTGCCTTAGCAGGTGGAGCCCTTCTATCACCATTCTAACCTTTGGGGGAGACTGCCTTCGAACAAAGGTCGGCTTATTACCATAATTTATTACCATAATGCCTTTGGAAATTAGGTACAGGAGAAACAAAGATATGTTTTATAGCTTGTAAAATCTTACCCCTTTTCCTGTAGGGACTTAAACAAATCTGGAGCAGCAGTACAAACAAATGCTTGTTATCCAGAGGAGCATTCTTCAACTTAGCCTTAACATCACTAGGCAAAGGTTGAAGCCAAAGCCAGGAATATCTCCTCAGTACAGCACCAAAAGTAGCAGCCCTAGAAGAAGCATCTGTTGCATGAAAACAGCATTTAATACAATGGTGAGCCTCCTGAAAAGAAGTCCCTAACAAAAGAGAGACAGAGCACTTTTCCCCTCAGAGTCAGGAAGGTCAGAAATAACCTGACAGGCCTGAGATAGAACAGCCAAAATATATCTTGTCTTATGGGTCTGATAACTTGACAGGAAGGGTAGCACAGCTATATACCTTCTTACCCAGTCTTTCCATAGTTCTGCTGTCTTTATCAAAAGGATGCAACTTCGTAAAAGGCAGTAACTTTGCTGGCTTGTCAGATGCCACAGACACCACCAGAGTCAGCAGATGGGCACTTATAAAGGAACTTGCAATCATCAGGTACCTTATAAAACCTATCAGTTTTTTGGGGAGCAGATGGCTGGGAATCAGGAGTCTGAGATTCAGTAGAAAATATATCTAACAAGGCATCTAGAACAGGAAAAACAGCAAAATGTCAAGGAGAGTCCATTTGCAGAAGCTCATAATACCTCTTCTGAACCTCAGACACTTGAGCACGATCCCATTTGAAAAATTCCATCATTCTGGAAATTGTGCCCCCAGAGGAAATCTCCCCAAAAGGAGACTCTGGACTAGTGGACTCCTCTTCCTCAGAATCATAGTCTAAGGGAGAAGGAATCTGGGAAAAATAGGCAAGGAATTTGTCATCCAAATCCTCCTCTTTCTCAGAGGAATCTTGTTCTCTAGGCCTCTTAAGAGGTATAGAAGACCATGGGGATCTGGAACAGAAACTTCTTGAGAAGGCTTCAAAGCCATAAGGGCATTAAACAAGCCTTCGGTGAAATTCTGCCATTCACTCTGAGGTTCCTTAGGAGCAGGAGAAACATATTTAGTTTTTTGTTTCTTCTTTAAAGGGATGTCAGCCTTGTAAATCTTAGAAGGCTCAGACCCCATATAACACTCTATAATGGTAGTCGGAACCTCCTCCCTAACCAAAATCTGAGGAACACCCCTAGGCCCTTCTGTAATAATCAGCCACGGTTCCCCCTGAATATCTGAAGTTGACATCTGCAAGGCCTCCACGGACCTGCATGAAGCCGGATACATGCCAGGCTCCAAAGAGGTCATGGCAGAGAAATCTAACAAAGGAGCTGGGTGATCTTCCCGGCTTTCACTAGCCTCATGAGAGATGTCCGGCAGAGGTGGCTCAGCTGAAGAATCAGACCTAGGTTTCTTGGCCTTCTTCTTTATGTATGGCTGACCCTCAGAGTGGGAAGTTCCTTCCATGGCATCTTTGGCCAGAAGCTTAAGACTTTGGTTTTCTAAATATATGGCCAAAGAGGAAAGCCAGCTATGCTGAGTCTTCAGATGAAAGCTTGGAAAATAGAACAGGATGCATGACAGCAGGAAGTACCTAGACAAAATAAACACCGTTTGTGATGATCTTTATGGAGAATCTGTATCCCGCACTAGCATTTACCCTTTCTGGATGACATGAACCCCAGAAGCAATAAAACAAAGGAAAAAAAAAAGATAAAAACAAAACCTCAACTAGACACTTATCTGAAAAATGGCTTGGTGAACCACTAAACGAAGTGAGCGTTCAGACAGATATTCAAAGGTGGTGTTCATACTGGCGGCGAAAATTTCTGAGGATGGTATGTCGTCGTCACCTTTATGCCCTACGCTATATGTGGGAAGCATACATGTGACTTACGGTGTACCCTTAGTATTCTAAAGGCTTTGATATACTGGCTAGACATCAGGCTGCTCTTGGTAGGGGATCCCTATTGTAAGGAATATTGCAACAGTAACATGAAAGACATCCCATATACCTAAATAACATGTCATATCTTTCCAGAAACTTTTATTCCACATTATATTTCATCAGTAGCTGTACTGCAGAAGATGATGTTGCAATTTATTCTATAAAACATGAAATCTGTGTTGTATTTTTGATGGTGTATTTTTTTACATTAATCCATGCCGTCGTTGTGTCAATGACCTCCGAATGAAATCAAATGTAGTAGTGTCCACTAGGATTTTGCATACCTCGTTCAGTTTGCTGAGAAAAAGAATCACAGGATCCTTAAACTTTTATCTTTTTGATCATTTTCATCATTCGTTCTTTCATTTGTTTTTTGTTTTCACAAAATGAAGTACAATGGTTATTAAATATTTTATTACTCAGACAATAAAAGAAAAAGGTATAGCAGCACACACACACACACACACACACACACACACACACACACACACACACACACACACACACACACACACACACACACACACCTAATCATTAAAGTGGGCGAAATAATACTTAATAACAAGAACAGTGGAAAAAACAATAGTAGTGTGGCAATGTATGGCAAAATGAACAAAAATACATACATTACAGCAGGAGTTATGATGTGCAAATCCCATTACTTCAAGACAAGCTAGAAAGAGATTGAAAACTAATTTTCCATAATTTGTTATAATGATCTAACAGGCACAGATAAACAGACTATCTCTAATATCTCTGCAGGGGCATACCAATGCAAAGGAAGGGCAATACCAAAATTATAAAAGGAGCACATTATACACAAATACAAAACAAGAGTCCTGAAATTAAATTATACTAGTACAAAAGTATGCAGTAATAAAACATAGCCCAGCATGTAAAAGAAAATCTGAAAATTATAACAGCGGGGTGTTAATATTACTTTTGGGAAACATAAAATAATAACAATGAGGCATTACTGTTTTATTACTTTAGGTTCCAGATAAGTATATAACCACTGTATTCATGGTCCTTTAATATGTTTGTGTTTTTTCTCTCTCAGAGCGAATAGCTGTGGAATGTGAGCTATGGTAACTGACTGGACAGGGGAAGAAAATATTTTCATTAGAGACTGTACCCAATTTAAATTAATTTTCACTACTTATAATCTATAGTTTACAGAAAAAATCTTTATATAAAACCTATCTCACAGTTTTGATTTGGATATTTAATTCCTCTTTTCTGTATGCTTGTGCATGCATGTGAGTATGTGTGTGTATGTACATATGTACATGACTGTCACATTGTGAAAACAGGCAGAAGATATGCACGGGAGCTTAAGACAGAAATTAACCTGAAAATTACAATGCAATATAAAGTACACATGAATGCAACACAGAATATTGCAAATTACAAAAGTAGTGAAATATCAAGAATATTAAGTTGAAAGAGTTCTAAAATTACAGTAACAATACAAAATATGCAATAAATAAAATGAAAAGTAATAAATAAGAATGCAAGATAACAACAAGCCTGAATATTATTAAAATTACCAAAACAGTACAATGATATAAACAATTAGCATTTGCAGATAAGTCCTCTCTGGTAATGTTGTCTCATTATAAGGGAAGCTCTGGTCTCATTCACAAGAAAATAACATTAAAGTTAGAAGACATAACAGTCAACAGGCTGATAAAATAATGACAAAAATGGAAATACACACATTAAACAAAGTTCTGGGTCTGATTCAGATATGTTACCATGAGGTGAATGCCTGGTGTATGTCTCACAGTAACTATTTCCAATTTGGAGACAGCCCTACCATAGAGCTGTACCATTTATGTTGCTTACTGAAAATGCTAATAAGGCATTCTGGGGAGCAGCCACTAACTAGCCATGTGCCAGCCCCCAAAATACTTGCATTAAGGCATTTACACAGCCAAATCACTCGGTTGTATAACACCATTGCCAGCCCTGTTGATAAACATGGCAAAAAGCTCATCTTCACCCACTGCTTCCAATGGTTGAGATCGGAATACAGATGATTGCCAGGGAGTTTGGCAGAAAGGTAATGTTTGGGTGCGTGCATATGTGTGTAGCTGCATGTGTGAGTTTATACAGAGGAGAAAGTAGCCTAAGGTACATGTGTGTGTTTGTGTGTGTGTGTGTGTGTGTGTGTGTGTGCTTGCATGGGTGAATGAGTTACTGTGTCCATGAGAGTGACTGAGTGGGCTGCGTCTGTGTGTGTTGTGGTTGTGGAGGGTGCTGTCACACCTCCACACTCCCCTAAACTAGCAAGCAAATTAGGGTTTGGGTAACACTAAATATCAGGGATACTCTCTTTATATCATGTCCTATAGGCACTACAAAATAAAACGGAGCAACATTTTGCAACACTAAAGACATGGGGCATGGTGAACATTAGATACTAGGGATAATTATATCATGCCTTAAAGGCACTTAAGAAAAATTCAAACCCTCTACTCTTAGCACTCACATACAAGTCTTTAACAAAGTGTTGTCTCTGCATTACCACCAGATACCAGAGACAGTTCTTACATATTCCCGAAGATTTTGAAAAAAATGTTAAAGTAAAAGGAAGAGAAAAGCTTTGAACCCTTCACCCTTGATACAGAAAGTAGGAGTCTCATCATCTACACTAACTGAGGACTTCATTTAAGAGAGTATTTTTACATAAGAATGATGAAATGTTAATATTTGGCATTGCTCGCTAATTGCAAGTGTCCTTATACTACAAGCGACAGTGCAAGTACAAGTGGACTGTAAACTCTGGGATAGTTGAAAGAAAAGTGACTGCATCCATGGGAGAGGCTTTGCGATAAAGCCAGGAAAAACACTACATAACATCAAGGAGAATTAAAATTAGACTCATAGGAAATGCTAACATAGAAACAGGTTGGTTATGATGCACTTTACAAACATTATGATTAATGATACTTTAATTTCTGGCATTATTACTGACTGTAAGGATATGTGATTTAAGTGTTGAAAATAAGAAGAGTCATCCGGGATGTTCTGTACACTAACAGACAGGTAAGAGGTATATCAGTGTGACTATGCACATGTGTGTATGCTTGAATGTGTGAATCTGTGTCTAGGAGAGTGAATATGGGCTGTCTGTGCCAATGCGATCCATGGGCTGCTAGTGATGGCTACTGGAAGAAAGTACTGATTTACACTTGTGGCAGTTACAGGAGATTGGCATTCATGCAAATTAGCCAATAAGGAGATAATTCATTGTGGCTAACATGTCTCTGAATTGCACTTTCCACAAAATGGAAACAGTCCCTTTCGACAGTAAGCTCTTACCACCAGCAGTAGGATTCTCTATGAATCTTCAGGACTGTGCATGTGTCTTCATAACTAATATCGTATGTGTGCATGTGTCTTCATAACTAATATTGTATGTGTCCTCATAAGTAATATTGTCTAAATGATAATTTAGTAATAATCCATGACTGGGTGTGGACATCACATGATTTTGCTACGGCTGGTGTGGTTTGATCACAAGATCACTCTGTCTTTTCTTTTTTTTTCTTCTTCTTTTTTATTCTTTTTTTCTTTTGTTGTGTTTTTCCTTGCTGGTTTATGTTCTGGATGTTTTATTCAAAAGTAAGAATGAAACTGGCATTACTGAGAAGAAAAATCTTTATGTAGTTTAAAAAATTCTACCTTAACACTGCTGATATCCCTGGCTTTCCATCCCTTCGCAATTTTCTTCAAATACACTGCCATTAACAGCATCTATCCCTTTTCTTCTCTAACATTCATATCTCCTCCCTATGTCTACTCCAAATAAACACACAGCATCCATCATTCCTTAATCACTCTCCCTCTTATATAACCTGTTCCACATTACTATCATTGCCTCTCACTATTTCTGCAACACTTCACACTTCCGCAACATATGGATGCAGTTTACTACTTTTCCCCACATGTCCAACACTCTGGAATTTCTCAATGGCCCACCTCTACTAATATCCTTGAGGTAATTTGGCACTGCTTTTTGTAAAGACACAGTATCTAGTATGGGAAGCACTAGGGCAGGGAGAGGAGAAGAGAACATTATGTGAAAATCTTTGGCTATCACTTCTTGTATTACTCACTGGTTCATAGGTAGGTACTAGGCTATCAGCCCAAGGTCCTAAGTAAGCCTAGCCAACAAGGTTCCCTAGCTTACACCACCCAAGAAAGTTAATTTCTTGTGCCCCTGTTGAGCAGAGCCACAGAAGTGATCCCCGGGATGTATTTCCTGTTTCCCATCCACTCATCAAAAAGCAGTGTCAAATTACCTCAAGGATATTAGGAGAGGTGGGCCATTGGTTCTTTACATTATGTGAAAACCTTTGGCTATCACTTGTATTACGCACTGGTTCTTTGACTTGAACAAAGATGATATGATGCTGTGACATCTACCCACAGACTACTTCCACCTTTGAGTGATTGGGGTGGGAGTCAGATTGTCACTGACCATTCTGGAGCTGTCCATAAAAAATTACAAGGATTTCAGCCTTTGGATCAATATCCTTGTTGGTAGCCAGCTGAGGGACTCTGCTGACTCCCTCGACATTCTTGCTGACTCCCTTGACATTCTTGCTGATGAACATAATTCACTGATTCCCCTGCGTCCAAGCAAAAGATTGTTGGGGATGAAATCTCACACCTGTACTAGTAAAGATATGACCTTCTTTTTCACAGATTTTACTGACTCAAAACCTGAATCCATAAAGGATGTTTTGATGGTCTCTCCGAACACAGTAGGAAGGAGCTGAGAACTGCAATGCCAGATTCTGCCACCCATTAATACAAGTGACTTACCATCAGGCCATCTATGACTGAAGCTCTGGATGCCTAAAATTTAATTAATCTTTTTTTTGAGCTCACAACAAGCATTTCCTGAATACACTGCTTCATTTAACACATCTCAGTAACAGATCAACATTTGTATCAGACAGGTCAGTTTCCTCACTGATAAAGTACATGGTAC
The DNA here is from genome assembly GCF_019279795.1 of Protopterus annectens. Classification (NCBI taxonomy): domain Eukaryota; kingdom Metazoa; phylum Chordata; order Ceratodontiformes; family Protopteridae; genus Protopterus; species Protopterus annectens. The sequence continues at coordinate 1,589,387,850 of NC_056744.1, forward strand.
TTTTAGAGCCTATGAGTCCCTGTCTGGTGGATGGATGTCTGGAGACTGAGGGACAGAGACCCCTTTTAAGTTGACACAGACCCCAAACAGATCAAACTGACTTAGAAGTTTCTTAGCATACTGGGCATTCTTTGGGGGAATGAATATTCTGTCTGCTTTCCCAGCTTCTGGGGTTACAGTATCACAGGGATTCCAAGTGTGGTTTACAAAATCATGGAAGATATCCATTACAGGTGAAACCAGTTAGGAGGTCTGCTCTACTGTCTTGCAGGCTTTCTGAAACTACCTCTGTTGGAAGAAAACATTATCTGAGGGCCAGTCCCTACTTTCCTGCATCAATTTTAATATCTCCCTGAATCTGGGATTATTTAAGGGGGATGAAAGGAAAGCTGCATCATGTCAATGTTCTCAGATATTTGCTCACATTTTTAGAAAGCTCCAAATGTTCTGTTTTCTAGACTCTTTTTAGATCATTACGTACCAAACATTAATTTCTGGAGCTTTTCTAAATATTTATCTGACAAAAATTGTGTATGTTGCTTTTCACTATGCTTTTCCTCTCCTTCCGTTTTTTTTTTTTCATGTGAGGATAAGTCACATCAGAAGTGGAGGGCCAATGTTCTACAGAGAAGCTTGACTGTTATAAGGACATTTTTGTAGAGCTTGCATATGGTATCTTCCAGTGGCATCATTAAAGTCCATGCAGAATGAACACCAGGAGTGTGTTATGATGAAACTCAAACAAATGAGACGCTTAACATATTTGTCTGCACACTAAGATCTGTCTGCTACAAGTTCACTTGATATTAGAAAACCATGATAAATGAAAACATCTAGGGTCTACATGACACATCACAAAATCCAAGGATGTAAAATGAGAAGTTAGAATTTCCTAATGATGACATGAAAAGGAGACTATGGCATCAAGTAACAGAAAAGATAAAGATATTACCCCAGACATTATTAAATCCATAGAAATTAGTCCAAAACCACTTAATGTGTAAGCAAACTCCTTCACAGTGGGGAATAACTGGATTTGTTCACTTGGGTAGTATATTACAGGACTGAGAAATGAGGCTTGGAGGCCTAGAAAAGTTTTGCATGTTGAGCAGTTCTAATGCCTGTGGCATTATTACTGTCTGTTCCTACAGATGAAGCTGTTTGATATCAAAACTTCAAGCATTTGAAGATTTATTTTGTTTACACATCAGAAAGAGAAAAACAAATATTACAGGTAGAAATATAATGATCACTTCATAATCAAAAAAAGATATTAATCACTTTTGACCAATGAAGGAATAGCCCTCCTTCCACAATCACACTTACATGTTAAGCCAAAAAAAGTATAAAAGCTGTACAAAATTAAACTGTATACAAAAAATCTTTTACAACATATCTGCTATAATATTAAATAACATGATAGTGCTAGAATGTCACGAGAAAAATTGCTTGACAACTCCCAAACAGAATAATGCAGGAAAATGTATTTACAATAAATCAAATACTGTTTCAGTGAATTGTATCAATAAGAACCTAGTGGACGAAGAAAATTCATACAAGTGTCTGCTTTCTTTGAAGTTATACAAATAAACTGAATCAGAATGTACTTTAGTTTCCAATATATGCACCCCAGAACTAGAATGCTGGCAGAAGGTCACTGTAGTCTTTGATGAAAACATGTACAAAACAAGGTAATACTCATTTAGAAAGAAATAAAGTGACAAGCACCTATGATGACCAGACTCTGAATCCTCATTTACAATATACTCTTGAACTACTACACATTTCTGGCCTTTCCGGAACACCTCATCCCCGTGTTGATCATATCACAGCAAGAAAACATCTGGAGTTTGTGGAGGAACAGGGTAGTGCCACAAAGGTAACACATTACCGAAGTGCAGGAACAAAAGTACTGCTAGTGATTCCCTGCTAGTTTTCCCTCCCATCGTCTACTTCATTAATCTAGTTGTTAAACCTGGTGATTTTAAGCTGCCCACCCCTATTGTAAATTGAACTTAATAAGCACCTCCCTTTCTATACTGCTGTTAATATCTTGAATTATTTATTTGCCTTTCCTTGTGCTTATATTGAAAAAGGTCATTTCGCCTTGCATTGTATGTTCTACTGATTTTCTTGCTCTGAATTCATTATCTAGCTAGCTGTTGGATAAAGTAGTGTATTTTTACACCCTAGCAAGCACTTGTTTTTAAATCAAGAGGTCAGTGGATTTTCCATCTAGTGCTCTGGGAGGCAGTGTGGTCCGTTTAGGTTGGGGGAAACACTTATGATTTCTGCATGTAGTTTTATTTGGTGGAGGGCTTATTAATCAGCTTATTTTGTTTTCAGTGCCTTTATAAATTCTGTACAACTGAGTGGCTCTTGTCTCATTTATACAAAGCAAAGACTTTTATTGAATAATAACACTTTTATAAGTTGTTTAAAAGTACACTGTTGTATACATGTCTTTAGGTTTGTTGTGGTAGCATTTCACTCTGGACACTCCTTTATTATGCATTTACATTGGGAGGACTGGGATTATTCATCTAGTGGCAGTAGGTGTTTACCTAGTCTATCTGAGCTGGGAAGCACACAGAAGTGCTCTAAGTATCTTTCTGCACTTCTCTTTTATACTGTGACTATACTTTAACAGTTTTAAAAAAAAACTGTATTATCTGCTGTTTTAAGTAGTTAATTGCAATGTATTACATTGTATATTTTAGTTGTAGGGCTGTTATAGGTAGTTTCTGTGGTCTTGTTATACTTGGACTCCAAACCAGATATTCTACATTAAGGAGGTGTTTTTCTGCATCCTTGTGGCAGAAGTATGCTGAGTTGAAGGTTGCTGGTGGAAGGCTTATTGTGTGCTTTCCTGATTAGTATTTAGCTTAAAACTTGTTTCTGTTTGCTTATATTTAAGCATCACATTTCTGCAGTACTGATCTTCATGCAGAAGTGGCCAGCAGTGCCCTTGTATAGGCACAAAAGCCTAGAAGCTCAGTTTTTCCCTAAACAGATGTTAGTGAAACCCTTCCAAGTTTTGCTGCTTACCTCCAATTTCATAGTGTAACTACATCTCTCACATAAAGTGTTTGTTTCAGGAGTAAGTGGTTTGTTTCAGGAGTAAGTGGTTGTTAGTATACATAAGACAATTGTTAGAGTGCCTCAGGTTGCCCATGTCTGTTGGGCTGGCCAGAGAAATGATGGCAAACTGCCCGTCCATGATAGTAGGTATTTCCTGTATGTTTTTTTAGGGAAGGGAATGGGTTAATTTGACAGGGCTAATACTACAAGAGGGACCTATACTTTGTGTAGGCTAAGGTTGCTTAATAAGGCAACACTGCTCAGTACACAACTGAGTTGCTCCTAGAACAGCAGCAGGTCTAGCATTCCACCTTCTCCAAGGATGATGCCACAATACAAACAAAAACTTGATTGACTTCAGCAATTGGCTTAGCTTCTGATGTTAGTCTAAGAGGATCCTGTATCTGTCAGCCTGGGAAGACATGGTCGATAGGCCACACTGCTTTGACACAGATGGTCTGCATCTGTCTCCTCTAGGCTTTCGAATACTGGCAAATTCATTAGCAGTGTCAAACTAACCAACCTCCCAACATAACAAAATCCTCCCTAGATAAACTCAAGGTACATCTGCTTAATGCTAAGAGTCTAAGCAAGAAACTGCACTTCCTGGAAGCACTCATCACTTGGAGGATGCAGATGTCTGTGCAGTCACTGAGATATGGTTCATAGGTGTAGAAAGCACCCTGGCTGTGCAGGGCTACAATACGTTCCACACATTCAGAATCAGACAACAAACTAAGCGTGAAAGAACCAAAGAAGGAGGTGTATCCATCTTCATTGCAGATAAATACACCTCAAGACTGGTCAAACAGTATGACTATCTTGAGCTACTCCATGTCCAAGTAGCTATAGGCAAAGCCCCCTATCATATAATAGCTAGGTATAGGTCCCCCACCAAGAAACAGGAAAAGCATACCACATACCTGGACTTATTGGAATCACTTGCCATACAGACCAACACCTTACTCATGGGAGATTTTAATTATCCTACCATTGACTGGGAAACCTACACGACCACAGACATGCTGACTCGGAGGTTCTTGGACTTTATCAATGCAAATACTCTGGAACAGCTAGTCAGTACACCTACAAGAGGCTCAAATGTCCTGGAAGTAGTACTAGTTAACATGGAATAGTATTGCACCCCCACCATATGATGTCCTCCTTGATAAGATCGGACTATAAATTAATCTCGTTTAATGTAATTATAAGACCAGATACTCCATCAAGCTCAAAAATGCTTAAGAATTTTTCTAAGACAAATTATCTCCTATTAAGTGATGGTACAAGAATTTTCAAAGACCTCTTGTACAGAGATAACATGGATTCCTATGCAGACGTGTACACCAATGCCATGTACAACAACTTAAGCAGTTGTACAGAATTGGCTGTACCTGACCAGATTAAAACCAGTTTTTGCTGAAAAAACAAGGCAACCTGTTGCATATTTAGTATAAACAGGCTAAACAACAAGAGAAAGAAGCCAATGTCAAAGAACAAGAGGGAACTGGCTTATCAGAGAAAGAAATCCCTCTCTATATTAAACTAACAAAACAGAGATCTTGTCAAGTCCTCCAAAGCTAATTATGAAGCAAAAATAGCCTCTCTAGCTAAGGATAATCACAACACATTCTTCATATATGTCAGTAATCTAAAAAGGAATACACAGCTATGCAAAGAACTGGTTGCAGATGACACAACCTATACTCAATTGAAGGTAATAGCCAACCTGCTGACAGATTTGGAGAACACTTCACCCCCTGTCCCCAGTCATCCCCCAAAGTATACCCGCCACCATTCCTCAGCCTAATATCTCAAGATAGTAGATCATATTGGTGCTCTCTGAGGGCAAAACACATCAGTGGGATAAGGAAACATCCCAGGTTGCCTTTTAAATAATTTAAAACATGACCTAGTAGAGCCACTTGGATCTCTGTTTAACCATAGCCTGAGAACTAGCTATGTTCCAGCAGAATGCAGGACAGCAACAGTAATCCCTCTGCACAAAGGGGGACCATCAACTGACCGTGGGAATTACAGGTCCATAACCTTGAATGGCCTTATGTGCAAGGCCATGGAAAGAATAATTATGGACCTTATTAACGATGACAAAGGTAATCTCCAAACTCTGGGCCCAACCCAGTTTGGATTTATTAAAGGTAGATCACGCCTATTAAACATGGTTGACTTCTTCGAGAAAATCACCAAGGCCCTGGATGAGAGAAGGACAGTGCATACTGCCTATCTTGACCTGCCAAGGCATTTGACACAATCCCCCACTCGGGTATTATAGAGAAACTCTCTCAATTGGGAATTACCCGTACATTACCAGATGGGTAGCCAACTGGCTCACCTACATGACTTATGCTGTCAAAATGGGCGACTTCACTTCGAGCAAAAAAACAGTCACCAGCAGTGTACAACAGGATTCGCTGTCAGGCTCCTTACTGTTCAGAATTTATTTTTCAGAAGTCCAGGCAAACATGGATGGCCTGTGGCTGACCAAGTCATCTGACAATTGCAAACTGGGAGCAATCAGTGAGTTCCCCACAATGATGTTAATATACTGCAGACAAATGACTGGTGCCAAAGCCACGGATTAAAGCTAAATGCAAAAAAATGCATCATTATTCCCCTTTGGGAAAGCTGACATCCCTGCTAATTACATTACAGACAGCATCCCCTAAATGTAGACTCAGTGGTATGTGATATGGGTACCCAGGTTGATAGCAATCTGAACTTTGACCACCACATATCCAAAGCAGTGAGGAAATCCTTCTATGTAGCACACCTTATAAGCAAAGGCATCGCATCTAGATCTAAGGATGTTATAATTCCATTATACTCAGCCCTCATCAGACCAATAATTTAGTACAATGCTCCCTTTTGCATGTACCTCACTAGACACCTGAAAAAACTGGACAGACCATAGAGGTTTCTCACCAAGAAATTACATGGTACGCAAAACAAGTCTTACGTGGAAAGACCGAAAGCCCTGTCACTATATTCCGTCTCCTACAAGTTGCTAAGTGGTGACCGGTGCCTGTCTTATAGGGCAGTTTCTGACCCCGCCCTGATGGAAATGTTACACATTTCCATATCAGACTGTAGGAGGGTCACTCTCTTTCCAAGGATCTTAACCTAGCCTTTGACATGAACAGGTCATGGTGGAGAGATAGATACATCTCCTAGAGACTACCACTTCTCTGGGAAATGCTTCCAATTCATGTGTAACAGAGCCCCTACCTGACCTTCTTCAAACACAACCTAAATCACTGGATGTGTGAACACAACTTCAATCCTGGGGTGCTGCCTCCTGGACAGAGGAAGTCAGTATTAACTACCATAGACTCTTGCCTCTGTGAATTTCACTCACCTAATCAACAACAACTGGGGCAACTCAGGATAAATATGGCTAGGCTTGTAAGGGCTCTAGGGTAGTTAGCCTAGTAACCTCCTATAAGCCTACATAATATCTTATGATGACCTTACTTATCTTTTCATCAGGCAACTGCCCTTGTGGACTTTCAACTAGCATTCTGGTTACCTCTTACATCCCAAAGGAATGCTCTAGATAAATTCATGATTCTTTAAATTGCCTAGATGGTATGCATATAGTTTGTCAGTGAGTTAGTGTGTGCGTGAGCGTGTGTGCTTGTGTGTTAGAATGCATTCAGTCATGGACTAGTGTCTCTCTTACACAATAAACTAAGAGGAACTCAGTGTGTGCAGGCATGGAAGGCAGTACACAGAGAAGCTTGAAAAAGCTATCAGAGGTAAAGAGAGTACTGCACTGGTAGGTCACCCTGTAGAACCAGCAAGCTGGCCTGGTCTCTACAACTTGACTTTTGCCAAACTCACCCAGATTCCTAGACAGGAATGAATGGAATGTCAGGCTTTTGTCTAGCCCATAGATGTTGCTCCTAGAAAACAGAGTGAATAGAGCAGTTGGATGCAGGCAGCAGAACAAAATGAGTGGAAGCTTTCTTGGCACCTTGGAGGTATCTGATAGAAAGCGTGGCAGGGTGAAGGGATCTAATGGAGCAGCCATACCAAGCAACAGAGCCAACTGTCACCCAAAGAAGTTAAGGGGGGCTTCTTTGGCTTGCATTTGGATACTTTGCTCTACAGACAGGGATTGGACTGTCAGAAACCACACTCTTCTCAATGACAAGGCAAGAATGTGCTTTTGGTCTCTATAAATTTTGGGAGCAAGAAGCGAAACAGAAAGCTATACAGATATCTTCCCACTCACTGAAGAGAGAGCGTATCCACTGCTACTTTTCTCTTGCACTTTTGAAGTGAGTTGAACTGAGGGAAAACTACTTTCTCCCGGATTACAAAACCAGTGTATTCAGTCTTCACATACAATTTTACTCTTATAACAGAATAAGTGTCTTGACAGTTCATTAATAAAGAAGCTAAACAGGTAACATACTAGACCAATAAATTCAAATGATAGCAAAAATAATGTGGTATAACAATTCATTTAGGTATCATGAATTAATCTGTTTACATGACACAAGTCACACTGTTTAGGAGCACAAATGGAAAACGGTAATTAAAACCAAAAAATTTGCCTGTTCTGTGGCAAAGAGGAATGGAACCCTGACTGAGACTCAGGTGACTGGAGTTGAATTAGCAACCCTGGCTCTGGAGGAGTCAGGTGTGGAAGGGGGAAGGGGTTTCATTTAGTCTCCTCTGCTGGTTGAGGGAGTGGCTTTGTGCAAACTCAAGAGTACACTGGGTAGTGTGATTTCCCCGATGGAGATCCAAGAAACCACCATTCATTCCACAGGGGGGAGAGGCAAGGCTGCTTGGAAGGAAAGCCTCTTGAGGAAGTGAGAGGATTGCATCTGCACACAGATGATTGTATCTTGTTCCCTGTTGCCTTGCTGAGTGCATGCAAGTTAGGATTGGAGATACTAAAGCAGAAAAGCCTTGAACCACCCCTGATGATAGTCTAAATGATGGCTTTTCACAGTCAACCTTTGCCCTGGTGATAGGGAATGAATGGGCCAGCTGACCATGAATGGGAATGATGATCAACATGCCGTACGGGGGAAAAAAAAAAAGCTCCACAACATAGTACTAATTCCATCCCATGCCACAAATAAGCACACCGCATCTCATATGAGACTAAATATCTCAGGAAGTGAAACACTGCATTAACTCAGTAAACATATTTTTCTTAAAGTGTTCAGGGATAGCTTCTGTTTATTTTGTTTACTATATGTCCAAGGAAATCACATTTTCTACATTTGGAATACAGACAGAAAAATGTCACCTTAATGTTTCCATTCATCAGACCGACAGCCAATAAGGTGCCTTCTTTGTTAAAGCGACAGCACATAACTTCAGACCCGCAGTCTCTGCAAAACAGAAAAACTAAAGGTTGAGTACATTTGCAAACAGCACCTAATGCTCAAGCTATTATTTATTGTTGTTAGTTGTCCATGTAACTGGGCTGACCAAAAGGATCCCTTTAGTCATGGATTAGCCATTACTTCTGAAAGCATGAACAGATACAATTACATTCTTATATGGTAACAGGGTGTGTTTAATAGGCACACCACATCTAAGCAAGGGTATACTTTTGAGTAAAATTATAAAGAAATCAAAAAACGGAAAAAAAAAAAACAGGCAAACATAAAAGTTTTAAAACTGATAAAAAAACAAATAAATCAAAGTAACTGAAAGACCTATGGTGGAAATGACATAGTGCAGATGTAACCTTTTCATATGCCAAGGTCCTAAATTCCTAACCATAGCACTGAACACATAAAAAAAATCACACCTAACTCACACCTAAGTTTTCAATATACATACAGAAAATCAAGAAGTTATGTACTCACCATAACGTTCGATGTATGTAGTCCATCTCGCCGCACATTCTTAGCCGTGGGTTCGGAGCTGAATATTGGCTCCGACTCGTCCAACTTTTCTAGCTCGAAGTCTTGCATTGGCTGGGCTAAGCAGGTATCCCATGGTGCACTGTTCCACATCCCCAGATCTAGTTTGCTGCATTAATCATTCATACTTCATGCATACGCAACATCCAGATAAAAAGAATAAGCTAAGTAAATGGAAGTCTGTAATAACACCCTAACCTCCAGAAAGGAGGAAAGGTGGGAGGGTAAGTAAGAATGTGAAGTGAGATGGACTACATACATTGAACGTTATGGTGAGTACATAACTTCTTGATGTTATGTAGTCCTATCTCATCTACATTCTTACCCGTGGGACAGCGTCCCTAGCACCTAGATCCTGGGTGGCTCATAGGAAGATACTCCTGAGTACTGTGGAGCCAAAGGACGACCTGCCCCTGGAAACCACATCCAGTTTGTAATGAGAAAAAAATGTGCGAGGGGAAGCCCAAGTAGCTGCAGCACATATATCATCCATCGACAATCTGGCTTGATAAGCTGTGGATGTAGAAACAGCCCAAGTAGAGTGAGCCTTGACTGGAAATGGTAGATCTTTCCCTCCTGCATGGTAGATGAAAGAGATGCAACTAGATATCCATCTGGAAATGGTGAGCTTAGAGACCAGGGACCCAATTTTGTTTATCGAAAAGGAGACCAATAATTGGTCAGACTTCCGGATATCTTTTGTTCGGTGCAGATAGAAACGTAACTGTCTGTGTACATCCAGTTGATGAAATTTAAATTCTGCCTTGTTCGAAAAATGAGGGAAGAATACAGGCAACTCAATGGATTGATTAAGATTAGACACAGAAGCCACTTTAGGAAGGAAAGAAGGGTTCAGTCTAAGAGAGACTCTGTTCTTATGGAAGATTAAGTAAGGAGGTTTGATGGAAAGGGCCTGAATTTCTGAAACTCGCCTTGCCAAAGTGATTGCTATTAAGAAGGCTGTTTTCCAGGTCAAGAATTTCAATTCACAGGTAGCTGCAGGCTCGAAAGGCAGTGAAGTGAGGGCTTGTAGAACAAAATTGAGATCCCAGGGCATGATAGGTTCGAAGACCGGAAGACGGAGTAACAGAATACCCTTCAGAAAAGCCTTGCAGAGTCTATGAGCCATGAGACTAGGCTCATTAGCCACATGGAAATTAGAGATCGCTGCCAATTGAACTTTGATGGTAGCTGATGCGGAACCCTGATGGAAAAGCATAGACAAAAACTCCAAAACTGAGGTAATTGGAGTTGTGTAAGGATCAATTCCTTGGGTATGTGCCCAAATAGAAAACCTCTTCCATTTACTAGAATAAATCCTCCTAGTAGATGATTTGAGAGAGGAAGACAAAATGTGAACCACTGCCGGTGAAAATTTATGAAGCCTAACTAATGATGGAAGTGGAGCAGCCAGGCTGTCAACCGGAGGGTCATCAGAGAGGGGTGGAACTGTCCCGACATGTGTGTCAGTAAATCTGGTTGAGGGTCCAGAATCCAAGGAGTGTCCACAATGTATGGTTGAAGAAAGGGGAACCAGACCTGACGAGGCCAGTGTGGAGCAATCAGAATCATTCTGCTTCCCAAGGATTGTACTTTCTGAATCACCTTTGATAGCAAGGGAAATGGAGGGAAAGCATAATGCAGACCGGAGGGCCAATTGTGAACTAGAGCATCCCTGGGTGACTCCCCCTGTGGGGTGATCAGCGTGAAGTAGCTGCTGCATTTGGCATTGAGGGGGCTGGCAAAAAGGTCACAGCAAGGCTGACCCCATCTGCTGAAAATTCGTTCTGCAACTAGACAATTCAGGGACCACTCGAAAGGCATCAGAATGGCTCTGCTTAGCCTGTCCGCAATAACGTTGGACTTCCCTGGAATGTGCGTTGCCACCAGAAACCTTTGGGAAGTTACTGCCCACTGTCACACTCGCATGGCTTCTCTGCACAGGGGGTAAGACCTGGTTCCCCCTTGCTTGTTTAGATACCACACTACAGACATATTGTCTGAGTGTATTGCAATTGTCCCTAGAGGTAGAAAGCTCTGAAGTACCTGCAATGCAAGTAGCACTGCTCTCATCTCTAGGACGTTGATGTGCAGATGTATCTCATGATCTTGCCACCTGCCTTGGACTGTCCTGCCAGGATAATGCCCCCCCCCCCCATCTGGGAGGCATCCGTGGTCACTGTGGCAACTGGGATGGGTGGAACGAAGGGCCTTCCCTCATCCAAATTGTTGGTGCAAAGCCACCAACTGAGATCTTGTTTGCACCTGTCCGTGAGCAAAATGGGGTGGGAAAGAGGACATTTTTGGAAAGACCATTGAACAAAGAGGAGCCATTGAAGAAGTCTCATGTGTAATCTCGCTAGAGGGACCAACATAATCGTTGCTGCCATGGTCCCCAGGAGTTGGAGAACCCATCTTGCCTTTGCTTTCCTCAAGGGCATCAGGATGTGTATCTGTTGTTGTAAGGCTCTGAGCCTCTCCTGCGGTAAAAATGCTCGCATTTGAATGGTGTCTAATTCTGCGCCTATAAAGGTGACATGCTGCGATGGCAACAAAGCAGACTTTTCCCAATTTAGTGTTATGCCCAACTGTTGACATAAAGTGATGGCAGTGTCCCTAGCTTGGACTAGTAGATGCCTGGTGGGGGCGGTAAGGAGCCAGTCGTCCAGATACGGAAACACTTGGAATCCCTGATGTCTCAAGTGAGCAGTCACCACCGTCATACACTTGGTGAACACCCTGGGGGCTGTGGTGAGATCAAAGGGCAGGGCTCGAAACTGGAAATGACTGGCTCCCAGCCGGAGACGTAAATGACTCCTGGATGCCCTGTCCATTTCGATATGGTAGTAAGCATCCTTGAGGTCGATGGAGCACATCCATATCTCCCTCTCCCAACAATGGGAGAATCGATTGTAGTGTGACCATACGGAACTTGGACTTCTGTACATAGGTGTTCAGTTGGCTGAGATCTAATATGGGTCTCAGGTCCCCTGTTCTTTTCGGCACCAAAAAGAATCTTGAGTAAGTCCCTAATCCGATTTGGTCTGAGGGGACACGCTGGATGGCTCCTTTTCCTAGCAGCTTTGAAACCATTGTGGCTGCTTGATCCCTTTGACTGGGTGGAACGTCCGGGATTTTTCTGACTGAAGGGGGATCTGATGTGTACGGGATGAGATATCCTCTGGAAATTATTCGTAATACCCATCGGTCCTGGGTAATGCTTTCCCAGGCTTCCAGATATAACGAAGTCGACCCCCGACTGGCTTCGGATAAGCACAGTCGGGCACTCCCTCAGGAACGAGAGTAGGGGGAGCAGCGAAAGGAATCGCGGTCTCCCAAATTGTGGGGGCCCCCTCTGCCTCTAGGGCGGCATCTTCCTGAATAATTTCCCCCTCCTCTGCCTCTGGGGGGGGGACTCGCCATGTGCGGCAGGAAAAATCCTCTGTGATTTCTTGAACCACATCTTCCCACCTCACTGGGCCTTGGAATAAGGCCTAGAAGGGAAGGAAAACCGGACCCCTATGGCAGACAGGGTCTTTCCCACTTGCTCGCACCTGGTGAGGGTGTCTTTCACTTTGGTTCTGAACAAGGAAGAACCATCGAAGGGGGCATATGTGAAGGAAGACTTGAAGGCCTCCGCGAAATGACACAGGTGCAGCTAGGCTTGCCGTCTAAGGGCAATGCCTGAGCTAGCTGCCCTACTCGCTCCCTTGGCTGCATACGAAATGAGCCGCATGGAGGAGTTGACAATGTAATTTAGGGTAGACACCTGGGCGTTAACCGTCTGAGCCACTGCCTCAGGAACGCTACCCGCAAGAGTATCTCCTAGCTCCTTGAGGAGATCTCTCTGGAGCAGAGTGAAATAAGATAGATAGTTTAGCGACCGTAAGGTAAAGGTTGCTGATGAGAGGGTACGCTTCTCATACCGGTCCATAATCCTAGACTCCTTGTTAGGAGGATGGACCGAGGAAGAGGTCTCTGCTACCTTTGAGTGGCCGCAGCCACCACCATGGCATCTACAGGGACTCCTTTGGACAGAAATTCCTTACCCTGGGGAGCGGAGAGAAACTTGTTGGGACTCCTGGGTATGGGCTCCACAGAGTCAGGATTTTCCCACACCCTTCAACAGATCAAATCTAGGAGCTCGTCAAAGGGTGGAGACACCCAGGAGGCAGAAGGCTGAGCACCAAAGGCCTTAAGGAATACTGACTCCTCCTTGGAAGGGGCTTTGGACAGCCAGTCACCTCTTTGTTTCAGTATCTCCAGGATATCGGAGAAGGAAACATCATCAGAGGATGACTTCGGGGACCCCTCCGATTCCTCGAGGTCAGTATCAGAAGTGAGGGACTCGTCCTGGGAGTCTATGTGCTTCCTCTTGCACATTTTCCTTCTAGGAGGCTCCTCAGGCACGAACTCTGAAGGGCCCTCAGAAAGTTGGGGACCACTCGTGGGGGTATCCCTAGGGCCTGGTGCTCTGCTGTTCATGGATAGGTGGTGATCAGAGGCTCTCACCGGAGTGGTGGAGGACAGAGTGACCGATCCGCCCGATGCAGCTGATGATCTGGCCAGCGCAGTGCACATGGCCTCAAAGGCAGCCCCCCCCCCCCCCGAGTCCGAGGACCGGCCAGCCTCAGAGACCATGACAGGAGTTGGAATCCCTCGAGCTGAGGCACCGAGAGGGAGACTCGGAACTGAAACATGTCCCGATATGTCCCCGTTGGGCCCGACTGAAGAATCCCGAGTCCTGAACCCCGAGGACTGAGCTGATGGGGTCGGAGCCAATGGTAACGATGGAGCTGGAGGGCCCATCTGAACCAGCCTAGGAACATCACACGGCACAGAACACTCTGGCTCTGAAGACAGAGATGTGCTCGGAGGAGGAATGATCGAAGAAGTCGGGACGGGCTCCAGAGCTGACTGGGCCAGAGCTGAAAACAATTTAGCCAAAACCGGCGACTGGCGTCGTCTCTGGGCCACCCTATCAACATCCATATCTGAAAGGGTCCTGGAGAATTTGGAGGACAGGGAGGGAGACAGAGATCTCTCCCCTCAGGAGAGACTGGTTTGAGACTGGGCGATCGGCTCTGAAGAGGTCCCAAAATATTTGGAGCCGACGCCGGTTCCATCAACACGGATACCTCCTGCGGCCCCAAGAACAGTGGAGCCGAGGAAGTCGATGCAATTTTTGAGACTATCTCCAGAGGCTCCGATGAAGCTGATGGAGCCGGAGATCTTTTCATGGACTTGGATGACTTAGCTTTACCACTGAGAGAAGAATCCAAATCCTCTTCGAAAGAGGGTTTCAACAGTCCCTCTAAGATCAGCTTATTCTTTCTCTCTTGGAGCACTCTGGGACTGAACGCGTGACAAAAACTGCAGGACTCCTGTAGATGAATGGCTCCCAAGCAATAGACACAAACAGAATGTCCATCGGTGATGGACATTTTGTACCTGCATTTAGAGCACTTTTTGAAACTGGAAGGTTTGTGCTCTTTGGACTCCTTAGACATTTTCACAACACACACCACAACTTAAAGCAGAAACAATACTCAACACACAAAAATGCACGAACCAGATATATGAAAACTGTACACACACACACAGGGCACAGACACAGACTAAAGATGTCAGAAACCTCTAATTTAAATGGTTAGGCAACGGAGGACGAAGGACTAGGTCCTCTAACTAAAACGGGCCTAGCCCGAGGGAACAGTCAGTGGGATACTCACAAAAAACAAACACACTAGCAACTTCAACAACAAATATACAATAAATATACAATAGCTATGAAAATAGCTTTTGGTTTATGAGGAAAAAAATTGTTCTCAATACAAGAAAAAAGGTACTTAGCCACAGCCAAAGCGAGACCACATCCGAGCTACACGAGTGGCAAAAGAGATCTGGGAATGTGGAGCAGTGCACCATGGGATACCTGCTTAGCCCAGCCAATGAAAGACTTCGAGCTAGAATAGTTGGCTGAGTCAGAGCCGATATTCGGCTCCGAACCCACGGATAAGAATGTAGGCGAGACAGGACTACATAACATGTACAGTTTTGGCTTAGTATATGCACTGTACTCAGTACAGTTATGCAAGTACATTTACCATAACAGTAGATGTTCTGTTCCAGTAGCCTAAGCTATTTAGCTAGTCCTTCTGACTGGCAAGTGTTTGAAGCTTTAGAGTACATTCCACATGCTCTAACTTTCAGGAGCTCCACATAAGGCTAGATACAGCTCCAGTTTCTTCAAAGCCTTTTTGACTGGAAACAAAGGAGGCAAGAGCCCTGAAAGGACAATGTTAGGAAACAGGCTAAACCGTAAACTATATACAAATGTATATACATCAACAGCCTGGCGATATAAAAGAGAAAAAAAAGCCAAAATAAAGGAAGCTTGGGTGTAGGGGTGCTGCTCCAACAATGAACCATTAAAACATGTACTGTTATATTTGCTGACACAACTTTACGAAGTCCAACATTTAGATAATTGTTGCAGTAGTCTCAGCCATTTGGGTCAATTACCATTGCTTAGGAGGAGGAAAAAATAAACTAATAATTCAGAAGACCCTGGAGAATGGTCCTAGCAAAGTCTGTTCTGTACCTGGAAAAGGAATTCAGTTTGTTAAAGTATGTACAGAGGACCAAGTTTCTGCCTGGAGAACACTTCGGGTCCACTCCTTTCTAGAAAACTAGCAAAGAAGCCAGACTCCTTATAGAAATGCCCCTAACTAGCAAAGAAGCCAGAGTCCTCATAGAAATGCCCCTAATACTGTCTGGAAGAGGCTCATTACAGTGAGTAAACAAAAGGCAATAGCATGAAACAACCATCAGAAAATAATCTACCTTGACATCAGTTGTCTTTTACCTTCATAGGAAACAACAGATGACCAACTTTCCTGAAGGCTTAAGTTTTGTCTAGATAGTATCTGATCTGCCTGTGGACATCTAGAGTGTGAAGCATCTTGTCTCTCGTGTTCTTGGGTTCAGGAAAGAATAAAGAGAGATTAATACTCTGGCTCAAAGTAAACTCTGAGACCACTTTAGGCACAAAAGAAGGGTTAATTTCCAGAGAGACCCTGTCCTTGTGAAAAATGAGGGAGGACTCATCATAAGTGCTTGTAACTCAGACACTCTCTTAGCAGAAGTTAGGGCAATGAGTAAAAGTCTTCCATGTTAAGAACCTGAAATCAGCCTGATGAGCTGGTTCAAATGGGAAACAAGCAAGAGTTTTAAGCACAAAGTTAAGATCTCATGAGAAGCCACCAGTTTCCTTTTCAAAAACGACTTAACAACAGTTAGAAGGGAGGGCTCTAAGGGCAGACAAGCAGAAATGGCCAACAAATGGCCCTTGCTAGAGAAATAAGAAAGACCAGAGGACAGTACCTCACATAAATAATCAAGTACCAGAGAAAGCCAGGTGTGAAGAGGGTCCTGATTCTCGGAATGGCACCAACTAGAAAATCTTTTCCATTTGCATATGTATGATATTCTAGTAGTAGTGGGGGTTGTTCACCTTCTTAAGTACCTGTTGAACATCTACAGAAAAATGTGCTTAAGAGATATCAAAGTTCCATCATCCAGGTAGTGAGTTGAAGAGTTTTCAGGTTCAGGTGTACCAAACAATCTCTGTTTTGTATGAGCATATCAACTCTGTGGGGAAGTCTGTGGTAATCAGCCTTGGTCAGATTGAAAAGATGGCAGAACCACCATTTCCTGGGTCAGTAGGAAGTCACTGCCAGCATAATTTTTGGAGAGTCCTTCTGGATCTTTAGATGAAACCTGTAAATCATTGGAAAGTGTGGAAAAGCACACAAGAACATTGTCATTCATGTGGATGAGAAGGATCTGTCTCTCTTCCAGGCCTGTTTCCAAGGAATCCTGATGCAGAATTTCTGTAACTGTCTGTTTTAAAATAAGGCAAACAGATCTGTTTTAGGTTTTATTTGCAGCTGGATCAACTCCTGGAAGACCTTCATATGCAATTTCTATTTGTGAGAGCCTATCCTGATTTTGCTCAGCTTGTTTGTTATAATCTTTTGCTTTATCAGAATGCATGAAGCCTGATAAGTCAAACTGAGCTGATTTGCTCTTCCCCAGACTATCACTGCAAGTCTGCAAAGGGGGTAAGATCTGGTACCCCATCTGTTTATGTACCACATCACTGTGGTGTCGTTCAATGATAACCTGCAGAGGTTTTCGGAACCAGAGATGATTTAAGGTCTTTAAAGCACATATTACTGCCATTATCTCCTGGATATTTATGTGTGTTTGTCTATGTTGCTTGTTCCACAGACCTTGCACATTCAACCCTTTTGATATGGTCCCCCAAGCAAAGTCTGAAGAATCTGTTGTGACAGACTTTAAAGGTGGCAGAATGGAGAAAGGAAGACCTGGGTTAAGAGATAACTGGTCTACCCATCACAGTAATTCCCTTCTTACCCCAGCACTGAAATATGAAAGGCAAAGGATGTTTTTGCTGAGGCTTGGCTGACCCGAGATACCACTGATTTTATTTCCATATGAAGTCTGGCCAAGACAATCATGATAATCATAGAGGCAATGAAACCCAGAATCCTTAGAAATTCCATGGCAGATGTCAGACACTGGTTGGAAAAGCTAAGGAAATTTTCTTTGTACAGTTCCACTTTGTCCAGTGGAAGAAAAGCCTTCCCAGGGAAGTATCTAGAAGACATCCCAGAAAAATAATTCTGTGGGAAGGGGTCAGAGATAATTTCTGAATGTTGACTTGAAGCACTCAGAAGCAGTTTCTTAACACATCAAAGAACATTGACAAGAAGAAAAAGAGCCTTTAAGTTTATGACAGTCATCCAAACACAGAAAGATGTGAATGCCTTGAAGTCTGCAGTATGCAATTATTGAAGTCAGACACTTTGAAAATACCCTTGGGGCAGTAGTTAGACCAAAGGGTAAGACAAAAAAACTGATAACGCAAGCCAGATACAGAAAATTTTAAAACACATCTGAATTCCTTGGAAACTGTAATATGATGATAAGCATCTTTTAAGTCAAATGATGTTCTCATAAAATGGGGGGAGGGGGAGGGGTAACAAGGTTTGGGGAGATAACATTCTGAACTTTGGAACCTTGACAGGAGAGGTTTAGGACTGGTCTTCAGGTTCCCTTCTTCTTTGGCACCAGAAAAAAAAAATTCTTATCTGATATGAGTGGATTCTGTGATCCCCTGGAACAATATGGGATTGAGAAAGATGAAGACCTACACTGGCATACAGATTTAAAGGACTGCCAAGGTGGGGTTGGGGGCTTGAATGGGCAAGTAGTCATTCTGACTTACTGTACTGTCATTGGTTCTGGGATGCTCTTCCTTTCTTCTTTGATCCTTCTTGCTACTGCTTCTTTAAATTATGTTTGTTTCAACTTTATTATTATGATTTAAAAAAAATGGTTCTGAGTTAGAAAGAAAGTTTTTTGTGATCTTAGAGAAAGGGGGTTGAAAAATTCAGGTGACACCATGAATCAATTTCCCTCTTTTATCACATCTTTTAAGGGCCAAACAGATCTTTGTCAAGGGTAGAATTTAAAATTTCACCTTTAGCATCTTCTGGTATATTTTGAGAATGTAACCAAGGAAATCTTCTCATAACTGACTCAGTAGCATTTTCTCTGGATAAAGTTTCAGCAGAATCACAAGAACACTTTAAGGAGTGTTGGTTACTTCGCTGAACCCCCTTAATTGTGTCTGCTTCTGACTTTTCACCTCTGGAGAAGGAAAGTTAACAGTTGACTTTTCTGTGTTCTCAATGGAAGGTAGTATATATTTTAACATGTGAGCCTGGTAGTTTAAAATTATTTAAGGCAATGTAGCTGAAGGATAAACTTTCTTCCCAAATCTCTCAAAAACTTTTCTATACTTGTCAGAGGGAAGGGGCTTAGCATTCACAACCTGTTTAGGAGTAGATGGTTTTGATAAGGGAACAGCAGCAGAATATTATTCGGAAATTAAACTAATGTGTCTGAGGTACTTTAAATAACCTATCACGCTTTTTAGAGGCAGGAAGTCCACTGTCAGGTAAACTGCAAACTTTTAAGAAAACATACTCTAAAGATGAGAAAACAGGAGGGCAGCTGCAGGCGGAAGAAATTCCAATTGCAATAAATCATGACACTTCTGCTGAGAGATGTGGATTTTATTCTGTTCCCACCGAAACAAATATTTCATTTTACCCAGAGTATTGGAAAAAGATAATTCTTCTGGAAGGAAATCCGAAGAAATAAATTCATCAAAATCAGTCTGAGGAGAATTCACTGAAGACAGACAGATACACTCCGAATATTTGCTCTTCTGAATGGGGATCACTCTCAGAAAGAGAGAAAATTCTTTGTCTATTTGTAGTCAGTAACGAAACAAGCTTTAAATATTAAAGGTAAAAAGTAATCCCTTAGCAAAACCCAGCAAGTCTTCCCATCCATAGCAACAGAAAAAGAAGTGAACATGCATAGCTTTTTGGTTCTTCTTGGGAGATCCCTGGAAAAAGAGTGACCCATGACATGGGCATTTGTCAAGGATCGGGCACCTTAGCCCAGCTAAACAGTAAGACTTCACCTGCTCCTTCCTCCAAAACCAACAAGAATGGTTCTTCCTTGTCAATAACCACAGAGGATGTTTCCTACTCATGGTATTTAACTGGTGTCCCGAGGAGCTATATCCATCAAAAAGACTAATAGACAATAATAAGCTGTCCAAAGAAACAGGTCTGACCTCAGCAGTTACCCACTGGTGGATGAGGCAGTGAGAGGACTGGCCTGCAACTGAAGACTTCCAAGAAATCTTCCTTTCCCTGTCCACAAGAACTAAGAAGAAGAAGAAGAAGAAGAAGAAATGAGGAGAAAAATAATTGCTCCATGATTAGCCAATAATAGAGTCTGGAAGGTGGGTACTAAAGTATGGGTGGGTTGGTAAACTACATGACAGAAAATTAAAAGTTTTGAGGTAATATGTTTCAGTGATAACCCCCCAAAATACAACATATTTTCATAGCAACACATTCTACACAGATACGTAGAAAAATACAAGGAGAATGATTTTTACTCAGTTTTTTTCACACAAGCATTTCCCAAGGAAACATCCCTTCACAAGACATGATAGTTTATAAAAGTAACATTTCCTAACATAAATATAAATATAAAAAAAAAATCTTTCCTTCAGAAAAATGTTGAATGTGGAAGGTTTTCCCCAGAAGGATCACTAGCCAAGTGTTAGTTCCAGGAAATGCATGTTGGTGTCAAAAATTCAGTCTTTTATGTGTCTCTCCCTGAGCCTCACAATGGTTAGGGTCTGTGGAAGGCACGCTTTGGATTTTGAAAACTGGCCGTTGGTCATATCTTTGACAGGATATAACCCATACACCTTGGCTTCTGCAACAGTGATGTAACATTAAACATTACTAGTGCCTTAAGGGGGGAAAAAATAACAATCCTTGCATAAATGACTGCACTATTTCCAGTTATCTCGAATCTCACCTTCAGAGGAAACAAACAGGCTGTATGGTTCTTGTTCCCGAAGGAAGGAAGGAATAGGCCAATTGAGCAACATGAATGTTACTTGATGGTACAGAGGGACCTGCAAAAAGAAAAAAATCTAAACCAAATATGTAAATGAAGTACTGCTTATTTTGAGGGCCATCACTGAACGGCACAGTGGTGCAGAGGTAGCGTTGTCACCTCACAGCAAGAGGTCCTCCGGTTCAATTTGTGGCTGGAGTGCCTTCTGTGCAGAGTCTGCATGTCCTCCCTGCATTCATGTGGGTTTTCTCCAGGTACTCCGATTTCCTCCCATGTTACAAAGACAAGCATCTGGAGCATTTCTCCCTGGGCCTCCGCTGAAAATTTGCTTCATTCCAAGTCGGATTTTCCTGGTAAACAAATGTTAAATAAATAAATAAAATCATGTACCATACAACTTTTGATGCATAAAGCATTATTATACAAGGGATAGTTATTAATATTCAGAAACATAAATGACTGGCTGTTAACCCACAGATACTTGTTGCAAAATGAATCGTTATCCTTAGGTAAAAGTTCAGCTCCAACTTAGAAAAAAAATATCGTTTCAACTATTGCCAAGAAAAAAACTCTACAGGCACTATTTTCTCTTATCCACTAAGTAGAGAAACACAAAAATCAACCAGCTATAAATTAAACAAAACAAATCCACCTTTACATGTATGTGCTTGCACACACATTTAAATAAATAATTTATGACTCAATAGTGAAGCACACAGATGTCCCAGTCACTAGGTTGAATAAGGAGAAGGTAACAGTAGGCTGTCTATCAGGTGCCAGAATCTGACACATAACACACGCACTCAGGTCACTCCACAACAAGTACAAGTATGACTCTGTCATTGTCCATGTGGGTGTGAATGACCTGAGACACACCTCCCTGGACTACATGAAGAGAGACATGGTGGAGCTCTCGGATTATGTGGCCAAGGCAGGTATGACCCTAACCTTGAGCAGTATCCTACCGTCACCCAGAATGATACTGCAGTACAAGCAGAAAATAACTGACTTCAACAATTAGCTAAGTTTCTGGTGTCATTCTAAGAGGATCCAGTATCGGTCTGCTTGGGGCGACATGATTGACAGACCTTGATGCTTTGCCAGAGATTCCCTGCATCTGTAACTCCTAGGTTTCCGGGTACTGGCTAAGGCTCTTGCCACCCCTACAGTGTCCTTTTTTAGGCGGTGTTCCAAAGACCAAATTACCACCATAACAGCTATAAATAAATGCAATTTGAAGGTCATGCTGCTCAATGCTAGAAGTCTAAATCTCAAGATGCACTCACTCAAAGCACTCCTCAAAATGGAGAACATCGACATTTGTGCTGTAACGGAGACCTGGTTTAAAGCAGCAGAAAGCACCCCTGCACTACCAGGCTGTAACTCATTCCACACCTTTCGGCCCTGAAACATGGACTGTAGCTCCAAAGGTGGCGGTGTCTCCATATTCATAAAGGATATGCACACCTCCAGACTAGTAGCCCAGCACAAAGCATCTGAGATACTTCAAGTACAACTAATATTAGGTAAAATGGCTATCCAGGTCATAGTCTGCTATAGGTCCCCAACCATGACCCTAGACTCTCACTACACATTCCTAAGCACCCTGGAATCTATCAAGGTCCAACCCAACACTCCCATACTAGTAGACTTCAGCTACCCCTCCATCAACTGGGAGAACTACTCAAGCACCAATACATTGGCCCAAAGCTTTCTGGAATTCATAAATTCCAATGCCCTGGACCAGCTCATTCTGACCTCCACTAGAGGAAGCAACATCCTTGACCTGGTTATTACTAAAATGGGCAATTGTTGCTCTACACCAGTAGTCAATCCTCCCTGGTCAGATCTGACCATAAACTAATCACAACGGAAATCCACATCTCATCCACATTTCCGCAAAGGTAACCACCTTGAAAAACTTCTCCAAAGCTGACTTTGGGCTCCTAAACACAGAGGTGGCTAACCTCACGGCACCTGTGCCAATGGAAAATAGCTGCAAGACTGCCAATCATACACCAATGCACTGTACAAACATGTACATAAACGCATGGAACTAGACATACCCAACAGAATCAAGACGCTCTCTTCCAAAAAAAAGGAAGCCAACCTGGTGGCCACCTGCCATTAATAAACTCTACAACAGAAAGAAGAAACTGTTGCAGAAAAAGGTGAAGTCCCAAGACTAGAAAAACTCCCTTACTAGCATCAACAAAAAGTTGAGATCTCTCATCAAATCCTCTAAAGCCAGCTATGAAGGCAGAATTGCGGCAGACACTAAAAACAAACAATCACAAAGCCTTCTATACTTATATCAAGAACCTCCATGGCAACATCCAGAAAGGCTCCGAGTTACTGCACAATGGTACGTGCTATACAGATATTGCCAACATACTGGCCGACAGATTCAGTGCCAACTTTACCCCTCTCTCCCCCCTAAAGCACCAATCACAATACAGGAAGAATGTCAGGCACCCAGCATTACTGCAGCACAGGTTAAAGCTGCATTGTCCAAGGCCAAGAATACAGCTTCCATGTGACCTGATAATATCCCTGGCTGTGTTCTGCATAAACTACAATGTGAACTAGCACCACATCTGTGTGCCCTGTTTAGTCACAGCCTCACCTCAGGCTTTGTCCCTACCGAATATCGCACTGCTACAGTCATCCCTCTCATAGGTTCATAGGTGTGTACTAGGCTAATGGCCCTGGAGCCATTACAAGCCTAGTCCATAGAAGTGCCCTGGCATTATGCTGCCTGACGTTAGTTCCTGTGCCTCTTTCAAGTAGAGCCACTGGAGTGATCCCCAGGGTGAATTTTCTATTTCCCATCCACTCATCAAGATTTCTCTTGAAAAGGGCCAGTGAGGCGCTCTGCTTGACATGCATGGAAAGTCTATTCCATAGCATGGGCAGTCTCTGGGTTATGAACCTGTCCCTCCAGCTTGTTCTGTTGATTGTGGAAATGAGGTTGAGGTCTCTGGAGCATGCAGTGCAGACGGAGCACTACATGCTAGTTGCTCCCCAGTAAAGTGGGAGCAACTACAGACCCTGGGAATTATCACCCCATTAGCCTGACAAGTCTGATATGTAAAGCTATGGAGCGCATCATCATGGACCTGATTAACAAAGATATCGGAAATCTCCAAACTCTAGACCCCATACAATTTGGCTTTGTGAAAGGGAGATCATGCCTGGTCAACCTGGCTGACTTCTTTGAGTCAGTCACCAGGGCTGTGGAAGAAGGTAAGGCAGTGTATACAGCCTATCTCGATCTGGCCAAGGCCTTTGATACCATTCCTCACTCGGGAATTATTGATAAACTCACTAAACTAGGCATCAACCTCTATATCACTAGCTGGGTTGCAAATTGGCTCACAGTTAGAACACACAGTGTGAAAGTAGTAGACTCCAAGTCAGACTGCTGACCAGTCATGAGTGGAGTCCCACAGAGATTGGTCCTGGGTCCTCTCCTGTTTGGCATCTACTTCTCAGAAGTCCAGGCCAGCACAAAGGGACTCTGTCTGACCAAGTTCGCAGACGACTGCAAGCTGGGAGCCATTATTAACTCCCCAAGTGATGCAGACATCCTACAGAAAGGCCTCACTGAGATCAATGACTGGTGTCAAAACCATGGCCTTAAGCTTAATGCCAAAAAATGTGTCATCATCCTCTTTGGTAAAAACTTGGTTCCCACAAATTACCACATCGATGAAAGCCCACTGAACACTTGAAGGCATTATAAGAGATCTGGGGATGCAGGTTGACCGCAACCTCTCCTTTGACTACCATATTGCCACTGTGGTCAGAAAGTCCTTCTATGTGGCACATCTCATTACCAAGGGTTTTGCATTTAGGAAGAAATAGGTCATCGTCTCTCTCTACTCTTCCCTCATCAGACCAATCATTGAGTATAATGCCCCATTTAGCATGTACCTCACTAGACATCTGCAACAGCTGGAAAGGCCACAAAAGTACCTCACGAAGAGGATCCTAGCCATTAAACACATGTCGTACATGGACAGACTCAAAAGACTCCAGCTATTCTCTGTCTCATATCGCCCACTTAGAGGCAATCTTTGCTTGACTTACAAAGCCATGTCTGACAGAGCTCTGTTAGGAATGCTACATCTAAAGAAATCCCAATCCCTCTGCATCACATGCTCCAGAGACATCAACCTCATTACCACAATCAACAGAATATGCTGGAGGGACAGGTTCATAACCCAGAGACTGCCCATGCTCTGGAACAGACTTACCATACATGTCAAGAAGAGCACCTCACTGTCCCTCTTCAAGAGAAATCTTGATGAGTGGATGGGAAATAGAAAGTTCACCCTGGGGATCACTCCAGTGGCTCTACTTGAAAGAGACACAGGAACTAATGTCAGGTGGCATAATGCCAAGGCACTTCTATGGACTAGGCTTGTAATGGCTCCAGGGCCATTAGCCTAGTACACACCTATGAACCTATGTGATGCCCGTGCCCTGTCCCAGCAATCAAGGAGCCTCAATACTTACAACTAACACCAAAGTCTCATATATGAGAAAAGGATAACAAATATACACAGTAAATTGCAATTTCCCTTAAGAGCACACAGAGATCACAGTCAGTCTGGGACTGGTTGCTCCCTAGGTCCTGAATAAGACTTTACACTGGCACAGCTATAGGGTCCAGATCTCAGCCTAGCTGGGCAAGCTAAAATCTCCAGCACCCTCTCTGTCCAACCAGTGTTTCTTGTCCCTGCCCAAGTAGCTGACACACACACACTTTGAGATAAGAGTTTATACAACCACACAGATACTTCTGGGGAAGGCTGGCACAGGTTCTCCAGCTGTGCCCCTTCTACCCAGACTATACGGTAGTACCGGTTGCCACCACCCGTCTAATATTATCAGTTACCCAAAGGCCCTTAAAAGGGTATCCAGTTATTACTGTGCAAGATTATTATCCAATTGGTAGATGTGAACAAGGCTTAGTGACCTGATACAGGATACTTATATACATACAATGTACTCTTAGAGCTTAACTTATCTCTACACAAAACCAGCAACAGTTAAAAGGTTTTAAAATATTTAATAATAAATAATTAAAACCACAAGACAATACTTTCCACTACACAGTCAGTGCTAGTCAAGAGAGTTCAGAAATCACACAGAAATACTTAAAATAAATCAGTAGTACAGTTCTGACATCATAGAAAAACACAGTCTAAACATTCTAATTTCTAGCTCTCTAAAAGAAAACACAAGTCTAAGATAACTTACATAAGACAATAGGCAGAGTGCTGATGAGTTGGATATCAAGACAAAAATGCTTCATAATCTCTAGTTCTCCCTTATTAAATTGCTATTGCAGTGCTGATATACATTACATCATCTTTTACACTTTCCTGATGTTCCCAGGCTGACTGAAACTGCATTTACATTCGTTTACACTAAGAGCAATAAAGGACATTCCACATGTAAATTCTGGTCATTAACTTTAGCCTTAAAACAATAGGAAGGAAGCCTTCATCTAGCCGGACTGGAGCCGACTTGTAAATATCAAAGGCAATGATTAAATAATTTTAATTTCAAGGGACTCACAAGAAATGGTTGACTTAGCTTACTTTACAGCAGATGATAATGTTGCCACATTGTTTTAAGTTCAACATTTCACAGGATTTACAAATTATAGAATTATGTACCAAATTCTATTTGACTCGGCTGGCAGCCTTCATCCCTCTCTACCAGTCTTCACACCCCCCCCCCCCCGGAGAACTTAAGCTAGTTTTTCAAGTGACCCTCGAGAAACGCCGCTTGAGAGGGTTAGGTCTATCTGAGTATACCTACCCCATTCCCTGTCTTGAGAGCCCATCTGCATTGTTATTGCTACTCCCACTGCGGTGCTGCACTGACATATCATATTCTTGCAACCCCAGGCTCCATCTTAGTCACTTGGCATTTTGCTGACTGGCTCTGTTTAAACATGTTAGAGGGTTGTGATCTGTCAAAACAGTGAATTTCCTTCCATACAGATGAGGCTGAAGTTTCTGCAGTGCCAACACTATGGCTAGACATTCCCTTTCTACAGCTGCATAGCAATCCTCCCTGGGTTGGAACCTATGACTGAGATAAACCACTGGGTGCTCTTCCCCCTCTGAAGAAATCTGGCTAAGTACAGCCCCCACCCCATGGTTTGAAGCATCCACCTGCACAACAAATTATTTGCTGTAATCTGGACTGGCTAACATAGGGGTCCTCCCAAAGCTTCTTTAAGCTTCTGGAATGCTTGCTCACATGCTGGGGTCCACACTACCTTATCTGGCCTGTTCTTCCTTGTCATGTCTGTGAGGGGAACAGCTATGGTACTATAATTGGAGATGAACTTTCTGTAGTACCCTGCTGTCCCTAAAAATGCTCTCACCTGCTTTTTAGTAACAGGTGCAGGCCATGCCTGAATGGCTTCCACTTTGGCAGGTTCTGGCCTTATCTTACTACTCCCCACTCTGCGCCCTAAGTAGGAGCCCTCTGCTATACCCACCCGACATTTGCTTGGCTTAATGGTCAACCCTGCCCTCTGTAGTCTGCCCAGCACCTCCCTGACATGCTGAAGGTGCTCTGGCCAGGAATGGCTGTAGATGGCAATATCATCTAGGTAAGCAAGGGCAAACCCTCCTGCTCCTACTAGGATATCATCTACCAGCCTCTGGAAAGTTGCTGGGGCATTCTTCATCCCAAAGGGCATCTTTTTGAACTCATACAAGCCAAAAGGTGTCACAAAGACCGACTTTTCTCTAGCACTGGGAATCAAGGGAACCTGCCAGTAACCCTTGGTAAGATCAGTGGTTGTATGATACTTAGCCCCACCCAGCTGCTCTAGGGCCTCATCTGTCCAAGGCATGGGGTAAGCATCCGACTCTGTGTGACTATTTAATTTCCTGTAGTTCACACAGAACCTGGTGCTGCCATCCTTCTTTGGCACCAGCACTACTGGGGAGGCCCAGGGACTGTTGGACTCTTGAATCACCCCTAGTTCCAAAATCTCCTGTACCTCCTCCCTCAGGGTCTGTCTAACTCTCTCAGGCACCCTATAAGGGGCCTTCCTAATAGGCCTTTGGGGTCCTGTATCCACCTTGTGCTGCCCCAGGTGACTGTGCCTTGGTTTCCCAGTGAACATGTCCCCAAATTCCTGCAACACTGCTCAGATTTCTCGAACCTGGGTAGGAGATAGCTGCTGGGACATTGCTACCCCTTCCGCTGAGGTGTCAGCCCGAGCCTCACTGAGGAGATCAGTCCCCAGATCTCCCTCAGACTCCTCCTACAATCCACTACAAATGCTCAGCACAACGGCCTCCCTATCATGGTAAGGTTTCATCATTTTAACATGGTAAAATGTGTGCCCCTGCTGTCTGCCTAGCAGTTCCACCATGTCGTTATCACTTACCTTTCTTACCACCTTGTAGGGGCCCTCCCAAGCTGCTTGCAGCTTGTTGTGTCCGACAGGAATAAGAACCATTACCTGCTGCCCTACAGCATACTCTCTAGCTTGAGAATTCCTGTCATACCACACCCTTTTCTGTTGTTGGGCTTCTGCCAGGTTCTCCTGGGTCAAGCCCATGAGTTCCCAGAGTCTTGTCCTGAGGTTTAGGACATATGCCACAACAGACCCCTTGTGAGACTCACACTCATCTCGAATTAAATCTAGAGGTCCCCTCACCCTATGCCCATACAACAACTCAAAGGGTGAGAAATCTGTGGATTCCTGGGGAACCTCTCTGTAAGCAAACAGATGGGGCAAATATTTGTCCCACTCCCTCTTAATCTGATACGCAATTGCCTTTAGCATGGACTTGATTGTAGAGTTTAACCTCTCAACAAGACCATTAGTCTGGAGATGGTACGGGTGGTCTTCATATGCTTCACCCCACAGGACTTCCACAGACAAGCCAGCAGGTCTGACATGAAATTGGCACCTCTGTCAGTTAATATTTCTTGTGGGAAACCTAACCTGCTGAAAATCTCTAACAAAACATTTGCCACCTTCTCTGCCTCAATGGAGGACAAAGCCACTGCCACAGGGTATCGTGCAACATAATCCACTACCACTAGGATATACTTTTTCCCTGTGGAACTTGGGGTACTCAGAGGACCCACAATATCCATAGCTACCCTCTGAAATGGCTCCTCAATCACTGGCAAAGGCATTAAAGGAGCTCTCACCTTGTTTCCTACCTTGCCTACCTTTTGGCACTGCTCACAGGTCCTGCAGTACCCTGTTACATCTCTGGAAATTCCAGGCCAATAGAAGTTTTGCATAATACATCTCTTTGTACATTTTATGCCCATATGACCTGCAAAGGGAATATCATGAGCTATGGCTAGAAGCGCCAGATGGTAGGCTCTAGGCACTACCAAGTGCTGTACTCTCTCACCTTCTAGCCCTCCCTCAGGGGTCCACTCTCTATATAGTAACCCTTTGTCCCAGTATACAGATTTCCCCTTGCGTTGAGAATCAGGTGCCTCCCTAGCTACCTGCCTCAGGCCTTGCAATGTAGGGTCCGAGAGCTGAGCCTGTCTCAACTCTCTCCTTGTAACCCTTCCCCAGCTCCACTTCCACAGGACGTCTGGCATCTTCTGACAGTGGTGCTTCACTGTCAGCCTGGGTGCAACTACTCACCTCTACCTTTGCAGTCCCTCTGTCCAAGTGAACATCATTACCTACAAGCAGCTGTGGCTCACCTTTAGTTTCACTGCTACAGAGTAGCTCCCTCCCTGAAGTAACCACCTCACCAGTCCTGGCTGCAAGCATGCAGTCTGTCTGAGTCTCCCCCAGGCTACCAGACCCACATGCTTGACTCCAAGCCTGACTGCATGCAACTGCACAAGTAAAGGGTACTGCACTATCAAAATCATTCCCTATTATAGTTCATAGGTTCATAGTTTAGTACTAAGTTAACTACCCTTGTGAGCCATTTTAAGCCTAGCCAATTATCCATTGTGAGACTCAAACTCTGCACCTTGTGTTTGTAAGACAAACACCTTAGTCATTAATCCACTCTCCCAACCCCTATTAGGACATATGCAGGATTATCCTCAAACACACCTACTTGCTGGCTTTCTTTTCCACCCTCCCAGTCAAGGTGAACCCTAGCCAAAGGTATTCGGAATGGGATTTCTCCTAAAGCCCTGACTGGAGTGGACTGCCCAGGCAAGCAGTGCTCTTCTGTAACCATTGCAGGCTTTACAATGGTTATATCAGAGGCTGTGTCTCTCTTGGCAATGGCCTCTTTGCCATTCACTACAACAGGATATAGCCTCTGGTGGTAGTTTGGTACCCTGGTTGTCCCAAGACAACCTACTGTTGGCATTTTGTCTTTCCCACTTACTGGCTCCCTCACCTTTCGTTCCCCACCTTGCCTCTGTGGACATCTGTATGCCACATGGCCCCACTGGTTGCATTCAAAACATTTAATCCTAGCTCCTGGATGAGTACCTGGACTAGTGGCTTCCCCTGCTGCTGGCAGATTCTGTTGGGGCAGTCTGTGATGCACACCATGGGTTCCTTTAAACCCATGAGAAGTACTGGGGGGCTCCTTTTTGTGCAGGGCTGCCCTGCATGCCAGGTAAAGGTCTCCCTTCTTCCCCAACTCATCTGAAGTAGCACATTTCTATCAGCTAACCAGATCCTCATGTCTGCACGCAAAGTGCTAAGGGCTTGTTCCCTCACCAAAAGATCTGCCAGCCATTCAAATGTGGTGACATGGCAGCCACTCACCCACCTATGGAAATAAGTGCTCAATTCAGCAACATGTTCACACACACTTTCATCTGCCTTGCATTTATGATCACAAAACTTTTTCCTATACATTTCAGGTGTTAGCTTAAACAGTTCTAAAAGACATTTCTTTAAAGCAGTATAATCAAAACATGCAACATCCGACATTTTAGATAAAACTGTTACAGCTTTACCATGGAGTAAGGGGGTCAGGAACTGTACCCAGAGCCCTTGGTCAACTTCATACTGTTTACATACCTTCTCAAACATATGAATGAAACTATCAAAACTACCCCCCCCCCCCTCTTTAAACTGCGGAAGAAATTTACTGACCTTTTGTGCTTCTGGGGTCCATGTTACTCCCTTCCCCATTACTTCCATGACTCTGGCAAAGAATCAGCATCTCCTTCTCATGCTGCCTCTGCCGCTCTTGTTCCTCAGCTTGCAGAAGTAACAGTTTCTCATTCTCCTCAGCCTGCAAACGTTGCAGTCTCTCATTTACTTCTAATTCCACACGCCTGGCCTCCAACTTAAGTCTCTTTAGTTCCAGCTGGATTTTTAAGTCCACTGCAGAAAGGTTGAGCTGTCCATTCTCCGAGGGAATTATATCTCCAGTGCCAGACCGACTGTCCTCCTGGTTGCTGTTTTCTGATGCAGCTGTAACCAAGGCTGCATTCAGGTCTGCCTTAGTCAGGTTTCCATACCCCAGTCTCCTAGCCTGGCACATCTCCTCCAGCTGGCTCTTTGTCAGTTTTCCATACTCTGTTGACATGCTGCCTGCTCACCCTGACTAACTAAGCTACCAAAATAAATAAAACAATTGTGATCTGAAGTCTGAGTATTCACTGCATGGCTGTTTTAGAGTACAAAACACCTTCAAAGCTCACTGTATACAAGCTACGGGATTCACTCTACCCACACCACTAAAAGCCAATTAGTATTTGCCAGCTAATTAATATGTGATGTGGATATCCCACCCCTGCCAAACACAAATGTGATGCCCGTGCCCTGGCCCAGCAATCAAGGAGCCTCAATCCTCACCACTAACACCAGAGAGGGTGTCTCATACATGAGGAAAGGATAACAAGTAGACACAGTAAAGTGCAATTTCCCTTAAGAGATCACAGTCAGTCCGGGACTGGTCACTCCCTTGCTCCCCAGGTCCCCAATAAGACTCCCCACTAGCACAGCTATATAGGGTCCAGATCTCAGCCTAGCTGGGCAAGCTAAAATCTCCAGCACCCTCTCTGTCCAACCAGTGCTTCGTGTCCCTGCCCAAGTAGCTGACACACACACACTTTGAGATAAGAGTTTATACAACCACACAGACACTTCTGGGGAAGGCTGGCACAGGTTCTCCAGCTGTGCCCCTTTTACCCAGACTATACAGTAGTACCGGCTGCCACCACCCAGCTAATATTATCAGCTACCCAAAGGCCCTTAAAAGGATGTCCAGTTATTACTGTGCAATATTATTATCCAATTGGTAGATGTGACTAAACAGTCTCAAGGCTTATTAGAGTGACCTGGTACAGGATCCTTATATACATGCAATATACTCTTAGAGCTTAACTTATCTCTACACAAAACCAGCAACAGTTAAAATGTTTTAAAATATTTAATAATAAATAATTAAAACCACAAGACAATACTTTCTACTACACAGTCAGTGCTAGTCAAGAGAGTTCAGAGATCACACAGAAATACTTAAAATAAATCAGTAGTACAGTTCTGATATCACAGAAAAATACAGTCTAAACTTTCTAATTACTAGCTCTCTAAAAGAAAACACAAGTCTAAGATAACTTACATAAGACAATAGGCAGAGTGCTGATGAGTTGGACATCAAGACAAAAATGCTTCATAATCTCTGGTTCTCACTGTTTAAATTGTTATTGCAGTTCTGATAAACATTACATCATCTTTTATACTTTCCCGGTGTTCCTAGGCTGACAGAAAAAAGAAGTTATGTACTCACCATAACGTTCCATCTGAGTAGGTACTTCATTTGTCTGCAACCTGTGGGTATCGGATCCGACTTCGGATCTGAGCCGGCAGCTTACCAAGCTCCAAGATCCGAGCTCCTAGCTCCTCCCCCTACCCATAATCCCCTGCTACCAACCACATTACCTCAGATCGTTTTTTTTGCCTTACCAACCTGTAAACATGAAAAATCAACTGCAAAGGTGATCAGAAAATCCCGAAAGGTTCGGGGGATGGCAGGGGGGGTCGGTTGCAGACAAATGAAGTACCTACTCAGATGGAACGTTATGGCGAGTACATAACTTCTTTATCTGAAATAGTTACTTCATTTGCTCTGCAACCTGTGGGACAGAGTCCCCAGCTACTTATAAGAACCTGGGTGGTCCTTACGGAAGGATATTCGGAAGCACCATGAGCCAAAGAAGCCCTACTTCTCGAAATCACATTTAATTTATAATGAGAAATGAACGTATGAGAAGAGGACCAAGTAGCCGCTGAACATATGTCGTCCACTGGAACCCTAGACCAGAAGGCTGTTGAAGTGGCTACAGATCTTGTAGAATGAGCACGGATATTAACCGGGGCTGGTTTGCCAGACGATATATACCCCTGAATAATACACTGACTAATCCAATTTGCCACAGTAACTTTGGAAATGGCTTTACCCATGGCTGATTTTGCATATGAGACAAATAACTGGTCTGACTTGCGAAACTCTCTAGTCCTATGCAAGTAGAAACGCAGCTGTCTGTGTACATCCAATTTGTGTAATGTGTATTCTCCCTTGTTCTGAAATGTGGGAAAAAACACTGGTAAATTTACTGATTGATTTATATTTGCTTCTGAAGCAACCTTAGGCAAGAAAGACGGGTTAGTCCTGAGGGACACTCTATCTTTGTGAAAGATAAGGTAGGGAGGCTTCATACACAAGGCTTGTAATTCTGAAACCCTTTTGGCCGAAGTAATGGCCACTAAGAAGGCTGTTTTCTATGACAAGAACTTCAATGGAATTGAGGCCGCAGGTTCGAAAGGTGGACTTGTTAAGGCTTGCAAGACTAGAGTGAGGTCCCATGGGGGAACCACAGACTTTATTGGTGGATTTAAAAGGAAGATGTCTCGTAAGAAGGTTTTGCACAACTTTGTAGATGCTAAGGAACCTATGCCATCACCCACATGAAAATGGGAGATGGCCGCCAATTGTACCTTAACCATAGAAGTGCTTTCTCCCTGATGAAAGATTAATGAGAGGAAGTCTAGGATGGTCGGGATAGGGACAGTAAATGGGTCCAAGCCCTTATCTTCGGCCCAAATGGAAAAACGTTTCCACTTACTGTTGTAAAGTTTTCTGGTAGATGGCTTATGAGCCACAACCAGAATGGCCTTAACGGGAGATGAGATACCGGGAGTCCTAGCCATTAATGGAACTGGATCAGCCAAGCCGCAAGCTTGAGGCTGACCAGGTTGGGCTTTGGGCAATCCGCGGGATGAGAAATCAGTTCTGGACTGGGATCCAGAATCCACGGAGGAGCCACACTGTGAGACCACAGAAAGGGGAACCAGATCTGCCGAGGCCAGAATGGGGCTATGAGGATAACTCTGCTCCCCAACCGACAGGCTTTCTGAATGAACTTCATCATGAGAGGAAGGGGAGGATAAGCATAAAGGAGCCCGGGAGGCCAAGCATGGACCAGAGCGTCTCTGGGAGGAATTATTGCGAAGTACTCGCTGCATTTTGTGTTTAAAGGAGAAGCAAAAAGATCGCAGCAAGGCTGACCCCATTTGTGGAAGATCTGTTTCGCAACAGATGGATTCAGAGACCACTCGTACGGAGTGAGGAGCACCCGACTTAGCTTGTCCGCTAATATGTTGGATCGTCCCGGGATGTGCGTTGCTACCAGAAAGTGGTTGGTGGAGATCGCCCATTCCCAAACTCTCATGGCCTCTCGACACAGGGGGTAAGATCTGGTTCCTCCCTGTTTGTTTATGTACCAGACTACAGACATGTTGTCTGTCTGGATCGCAATAGTCCCCAGGGGAAGAAGGTCATGGAGGGCTTGCAACGCCCTCATCTCTAGGACATTGATATGCAATGCGGTCTCTAGGGGAGTCCACGTGCCTTGAACGGATCTGCCTGAACAATGCCCCCCCCCACCCGAGGCGAGAAGCGTCCGTGGTCAACGTGGCTTTGACCGGGGGGATCACAAAGGGCCTCCCTTCTCTGAGTTCCCGAGCATGCAACCACCAAAGAAGGGAGTCCCTGCAAACTCTGCTCAGCGGTATGGGCGTGTTCAACGGGTGGAGCAAGAGGGACCATTGGACTTGAAAGGTCCATTGCAATATCCGCATTCGCAGGCAGGCATGGAGAGAAAGAATGATCGCAGCTGCCATAGACCCTAGTGCCCTCAGGACTAACTCCGCTGGAGGAGAAGGATTCCGTAGAAGGGCTAACACCTGATAAGACAAGCTGTTCAGTCTGATTAATGTTAGGGTAGCTCGAGAGACTCGAGTATCCAACCTGGCCCCTATGAATTCCAGGGCTTGAGTGGGGCACAGGCAGGACTTCTGCAGGTTTACTGAAATGCCTAGGTTGTGGGCTAGAGTCAGTGCGTAATCTCTCGCTACTGAGAGCTGATGCCTGTTGGTCGCGGTAAGGAGCCAGTCGTCTAGGTACGGGAAGACCTGAATGCCCTGAAGTCTCAGGTGGGCCGCAACCACAGCCATGACTTTGGTGAACAGTCTGGGGGCTGAAGTGAGGTCGAATGGAAGAACCCTGAATTGATAATGACTGGCTCCGAGCCGGAAGCGGAGAAACCACCTGGATCCTCTGTCCATTAAAATGTGGTAGTACGCATCCTTGAGATCTATGGAGCACATCCAGTCGTTCTCCCACAGAGGGGGGAGGATAGATTGAAGAGTGACCATCCGGAACTTTTCCTTGGGTATAAACAGGTTCAGAGCGGAAAGGTCTAAGATGGGTCTGAGGTCCCCCGTTTTCTTTGGCACCAAAAAGAACCTTGAGTAATAACCCAATCCGGACAGATCTGGGGGGACGGGCTGGATGGCTCTTTTTCTTAGCAGCTTTAAAATTTCAAAAGCCGCCGCCTCCCTCTGATCGGGTAGTACATCGGGGAGGTGTCTGGTTTTTGGTGGGGGGATTTAGGAAAGGAATGAAGTAACCTCTGGAAATGATACGGAGCACCCATCGATCCATTGTAAGGGACTCTCAGTTTGACAGGTGCTCCATCAACCGCCCCCCGACTGCCTCCAGAGAGGGACAGTCGGGCAAGCCCTCAGGGCTGTTGCGCGGGTCTGTCTGAGAAAGGTTCTCTAGACCCGAAATTACGCGCCCCCCCTCTGCCTCTGTGCCGGCGTCCACCTTGTCCTCTTCTGCCTCTAGAGGACGAGTGATCCGCAGCTGGATGGGATTGCTGAGACTTGCGGAACCACAGCTTCTTTTGTCCCCTCTGATTCCTGGAGAAGGATCTTTGGGGACTAGAGAAGCGGACTCCGACGGCAGACAGCGTCTTCCTGTCCTTTTCGCTTTGGACCAGCGTATCACGAACGGTCTTGCCGAAAAGAGCAGAACCGTCAAAGGGGGCGTTCGCGAAGGATGCCTTGAAGGGATCAGTGAAGTCGCAAAGACGGAGCCAGGCGTGATGTCGTAAGACGACCCCTGCTCCGCTGGCTCTAGCGGCTCCCTCCGAAGCATGAGAGAGGAGCTGCATAGATGTATTGGAGATGGATTTCAGAGTGGCCATTCGTGTCGTAAACACATTCCTGTCTCCGACCGACATGGACTCTGGGGGGGCTGCAGCGTATACCTTGATCAAGTCTCACTGTAGCCTGATGGTATGTGCCATATAGTTCAGCACCCTTATAGAAAAGGTCGCTGAAGCAAACATCCGCTTCCCAATCCGGTCCAATGCTCGAGATTCTTTATCTGGCGGGTGGACCAGAGAACTCTCCTGAGCGAGTTCTTTCTTGGTGGCCACCGCCACCAACATGGCATCAACAGGGGATACTTTGGCCCACGATTGCCTATCTGTGGGGGGGCTCAGTATTTTGTCGGGATGCCTAGGTATTGGCTCCACGGTGCCGGGCTCCTTCCACGCCCTGGTGGTAATTAAAAGTCCACCAGGGGGTCGGCCGGAGGGGACACCCATGGATGATGGAAGACAGACCCTCATACAGTGGGGGTACGGGTGGATCCACAGCCCGAACCGGGGATCTGGAGGATCTCGACAGTACCCTCTCCACTACCTCAAAAGCCGAAGGAGATTCACCCTCGCCAGCCTCTGAGAGCAATCTCCTCGGCTCCGAGGAAGGGATCGGGGTCAGAGCCGAAGCAGTCGGCGCCGAGAGAGAGAGGTGCACTCTGAACCCAACAGCTCCGAAGATACAACAACTCCCTCGGATCCAATGCTCAGCCCTCGGCCCCGAGAGCCCGGATCCGACAAGCTCGAGGGCATAGTCGGCGTCGTAGAGACCAGCGCTATCTGTGCCGACAATTCCCTGGGTCCGAATGGGCACGGATCCGATGACTCCGAGATCCGAAAACGAGTCGGAGAAGGAGTGATCAGGGCAAACATGGGGGCCGCGCTCCCCCCCAGAGGGGGGGGGGCAAGAGCACCCCCATCTGCATTTGGGTCTGTAAGAACCAACGCATCATCCGATCCATATCAGCTTCGGAGATGCTTTTTGTTGACCTGGAAGAGGTAGTCGACGAGGGCCGGGAGGGCCGCCTCGATGACCTCGAGGGAGACCGATCTTCCTCCTCCGGCTCCGGTGAGAAGCTAGGCAAACGGAGCCGAGAGGAGAAGGATCCGGAGACCCCCGAAGGAGACTTAGTTATTTTAGCTGGCGGAGCCGAGGGGTGAGACTCGGTCCGCATTTTATGGGATCTATGTCCCTCCTTAGCCTTGTGCCTCTTCTCCTTAGTTGAGGAGGCACTAGTTTCCCCAGAGCTTAAACCCGAAGTGGGAGGTTAAGTCCTGGGTAAAGCTGAGGGAACAGAGGGTGCCGAGGCCGCTGAGGCAGCTGGAGCCCGAACAGGAGAGGAAGAAGAAGCCGACTCCTGGGGGAGCTTTCCCGCCAGTATCAGCTTGTTCTTCCTATCCCGAAGTGCCCAGGGGTTAAAGGCCGCACAGATCTGGCAGGCCTCTGAGAGATGGGCTGCCCCCAGGCACAAAACGCACTGAGTGTGGCCATCAGCTGGGGAAAGCTTGTGGCCACACTCAGTGCATTTGGAAAAAATGGTCTTAGGCCCTTCCGCCATGTTGAACCACTCACACACACACCCAAACGCTGGGGGGGGGGGGTGACAAGAAAACTAACTACTGTACCAGTAACAAATTAAAAAAACTAACATAAACAAGGGGTAGAAGGTTTT
The DNA here is from genome assembly GCF_019279795.1 of Protopterus annectens. Taxonomy (NCBI): domain Eukaryota; kingdom Metazoa; phylum Chordata; order Ceratodontiformes; family Protopteridae; genus Protopterus; species Protopterus annectens. The sequence continues at coordinate 1,589,425,516 of NC_056744.1, forward strand.
ACTACCACACACACTCGATTTTGAAGTTTTTTGGTGAAAAAAAGATTGAAAACGATCTCACCCAGCCAGGAGCTCTTCAAAAGTAAAGCTTCTTCAGCCGTGGCAAAAAATGATCTGAGGTAATGTGGTTGGTAGCAGGGGATTATGGGTAGGGGGAGGAGCTAGGAGCTCGGATCTTGGAGCTTGGTAAGCTGCCGGCTCGGATCCGAAGTCGGATCCGATACCCACAGGTTGCAGAGCAAATGAACTAACTACTTCAGATCTGCATTTACATTCTTTTACACTTAAAGCAATAAAGGACATTCCACATGTAACTTCTGGTCATTAACTTTAGCCTTAAAACAATAAGCAGGAAGCCTTCATCTAGCCAGACTGGAGCCGACTTGTAAACATCAAAGGCAATGATGAAATAATTTTAATTTCAAAGGACCAACAAGAAATGCTTGACTTAGCTTTCTTTACAGCAGATGGCAATGCTGCCACATTAAGTTCAACATTTCAGAGTATTTACAAATGATAGAATTATGTACCAAATTCTACTTGACTAGGCTGGCAGCCTTCACCCCTCTCTACCAGTCTTCACAACCTATATACACACAAATGGTCCTACTGTGTAGCACTGCATAGAAATTAAAATAATAATACTCACTTATTCTCATGAGGCATGAGCAAGCATCTTAATGTAAACATCTGGATTCATATACACTCCTAACTTAAAAGTAGTAGGAGCAGCACATTCTTTAAATTGATATACTTTGCAAGTTTTGGCAAGTATATAATGAATGCATGTGTAGATATGCTACCCTGTACATGAGAAGAAATGAAAAAGAAAAGAAGTTCTTTTACAGAATTGACATTATTTAAAAAAGGAAGAAATTATTATTTTTTTTTAAGTAGTGCCATTGTATAATAGCAACAACTCATGTATGAGTGGTGGTAGTCCAGGTTTACATATGGATGACTTCACTTGATCATTCCTGCTCCACTTTCATGATCAAAAATGAGACAGCCATGTATAAATCCCTGCACTACCCACATCAAAATGTGAGTTGATGCTTAATTATACAACGGAATGATCTTTCCTTCCATTCAAGTGCAACCCGCTTAATTATACAACGGAATGATCTTTCCTTCCATTCAAGTGCAACCCACTCCATGAGAGAGGTAAAATCCAATATATCCCACCAATAGTTAACATAGATTAATACAGCAATAGGAAACAAAACTGACCCAGCCTCCTTTTTTAATTATGTGAATTTGTGAAACATAAAATAAGCTAATTTTCATTCTGTGAAATTAAACTGAAATATAAAATAAATGAATCAATAAGTCTGAAGGTACTTCTTTTACTTTAAAAATGCTGCCAAAAGATGTAAAGTTGTTTTCTTCACAGTAGTTCCAACTTCACTCAAATAGTGTTTGGTAAATGCAGAGCCATGTTCATAGGCTCTCAAATCGCAATACAATCCACAGAAATGCTATGGGTATTCATCAGTATAGACAGATGGAAAAGCAATGCAGTTTACATTATATAGTGACATTATTTTAAAAATGAAGGCTGTTTCTTTTTTAAATAAACACATTGCATAACAACAATACACCTTATCAAGGCTGTATATAATTCATATTTTTACCCACATGGATGGATCTAGTTTGGTCGCAGCTCACTCTACCTTGAGGAATACAAGAATTGCCCACTCCAGGACCTCCAGTATGGCAACCCATTGGTGATCAGTGATCTTATCCTATCATTCTCTCCTAACTTATATACTCTGTGATTTCCTTTGAACAGTGGACTTTTTGGTAGAGCATTTCTACTATGGAAGATGTGAACCTTAGCCTGAACTCACATGAAGAAAAAAATAAAAAAAAAGGATAGGAAAAGCAGTATTAGTTCCAGCGGATCACGGGATAATACATCAGATCAGTCCAGTAAGATGGAGGGAGTGGTGCTAGCTGAAGCCTGTACTGGAGACTGCAATGAGCAGCAGGTGTTCTGCCTGATGACTGCCTTTCAGGAAATACAGGAGATGAAAAAATGACACTGGAGCTTACATAAGTAAGACAGTAAGACAGAGAGAAAAAGAATAAAGAAAATGGTATAACATTGAGCTCCCATTCAGATGTCAACCAGCAATTAGGAGAACATAATTTAGAGCTCAAGACCCATATGGATGCATTGGAAATCCACCAGGATTACCTTGAAGGACAGAAATATGAAAATATTAGTCACCGGAGTTACATGGGCTGTGTATACCAGGCAAAAGTTTAGAAGTGTAATACTGATCAAGAAAGAAATGAAGAGTCTCCTTGCAAAACCTATTCTGGCAGACCTTGATGAAGTCCTGATGACAACAGGCAGAGACTACCTTAAGTCAACTGGCAACCTAGGCAAGTCCCCCCCCACACACATCACCTGATGCCACATGCCCCTCCCTCACCCTAGCCTACCCAAACAATCCAGATTTCTTTTCCTTCTTTTTTTGTCACAATTTGCCTTACTGTTCAATTTTTTTTCTGCAGTTACTCATTCATTCAACAGGCATTTCTATCTAGGAAAGACTGCACTTTGATAACTGTGTAGGAAACAACTGCATTAAGCTTGGGGTCTGGGGGCTACAAGGCTCCCAGATGCAATGGGGGTTCTAGATGTTCTGAAATGCATTTTAGAGTTTTCATAAACAATCTTTTCATCCACTTCTTCTTCTTCTTTCGGCTTTTCCCGGTTAGGGGTCGCCACAGTGGATCATCTGTCCGCTCATGATTGGCAGTAGAGTTTTACAGTGTCGAGTTGCCAGCCCAACCTTCCACAGAAGGCACACACATGCACTCACACCTAGGGCCAATTTAGAGTGTCCAATCCACCTACAGCATGTCTTTGGGATGTGGGAGAAAACCGTAGGACCCAGAGGAAACCCACGCGACTACAGGGAGGACATGCAGACTCTGCACAGAAGGCACCCCAGCCGAGGATCAAACCGGAGAACCTCTTGCTGTGAGGCAGCAATGCAAACCGCTGCACCACCGCGGCTGCCCAATCTTTTCATCCACTGACGATCTGAAAATGAAAATCATGATGCATGAAAGAAAAGTAATTTCACTCAGTCTTCAGACTCCACTGTAAAAATTAAATTAAGCGGAGGGAGGATCTGGGTCTGAGGCTGCTAAGCATCCAGAACAATGTGAGGTTTCTGCTTCATGACCTTGCAATGCACCTGCCACATCACAGGCATGTTTTGTTTTAACAGGGTGCCATGCTTATTTATTAATTACCTTTTTAGAGTAATGAAAAAATATTTCATTACTATAAAAAATAAATAAATACAAAAAGGCACCCCCTACAAGCATGGTTGCTCTAGGTGGCTTCCTAGTTGGCCTATGCGTAAAGCCAGACTTGCTGATAGCATATGAGAAAAGTAGGAAGAGAACCAGTTATGTGGAAGTGATAAGACGAGCACAAGGACTCTCACTAAAATATCAGTATTTGCTTTTTGCTGGGGAAAAGACTTTAACTTGGCAGCAAGCCAAAGATAAATTTAACCTACCAGACCAGTGTTATCTTAATTATCCAAGCAGAGACAGGAAAGTAAAGACCCTGAGGAGAGAATAAGGAATTCAAACTTGTTAGACCTGATAAAAGACGCCAGATAAAAGAAAGAAGTAAAGAAAATAAATATCTCAATGGTATACAGCTTTCTCTACACTCAAAATATCTATATTAAATAAATTTAAAAAGGACTGGAAACTCAACAAGAAGATAGGGTATGGATAAAAGGCTTAGCACTGGCCAATAAAGTTACATAGACATGGAAATGTATGATGTTTGGTTGGAAATGCCTCCATAAACATTTTTGCACTCCAGAAAAGCTTAAGAAAAATTTCCCAGAAGTGAACTTGGGATGCTGGAGATGTTGTATGAGGGAGTTGGGTAGTTGGTGCCACATCATCTATGCCTGCCCAAAACTGGAAGAATTCAAGAGAGCAGTAGCAGAGCTCATAATGAAATTGTTGAGAAAGGCTATTAGACTTATACCCAGCTTGTTCCTTCTGCGTTGACTGGATAGGAAGAACTGACTAAACAAGAGCAGATTTTCTTAGCATTGAAAATGTTAGGGAAAACATGTATTACACATAACTGGAAGAAATCCACAGAAATTAACATAGAATAAGAAATGTTATTTGGATGAATTACTGAAAGATGAAGTAAGACATATAAAAGGGTCTAAGAGCAAATTCACACAAAATGGATGAGTGGGCTGATGTACAAATTGAGAAATTAAGATAAATTATAGAAGGTAGCATGCATGTACCAGGAGGGTTAAGCACCCATGGTTATGGAGGAAAGTCTGAGGAGAAAAAGACTTGCAAAAATGTTGTATATGATTAGCAATTAAAATAGATAAATAATGCATTTCATGGATAATTGCATACAAAACAAATTTTAGCTTTATATTATCCTGTTGTCTTGTTTAATGTTAAGGTTATTCATTTGTTTAAAAATGGCATGTATGACTGTCTTCAGAAATTTAGAGTTACTTCAGTGGTATATACAAATGAATTTCCCCCCAGTTTGTAGGTGTGCCACTCTCGATCTTAGTTTTTCTAGTTTTAAAGTCACATGAATTTTAAAATTTCCAGTGTTAATTACAGTTGGATTTCTCAAAGAGAAACTGACATGACAGTAATCAGATACTCAGAAAGAACTAAAACTGAATGGAACCTTGACAACTGTTTACTACAGAGAGAAAGGACAGTTGTGTAAGTCTTATTTACCTCTAACAGGAGATTTTCAAATCCCCTACCACCTCTGAGGCATTTTGTGATATCTGCCAAGGTAATCCAGTACTGTCCAGCATTCAAGAGCTCAGACTCTCCTCCCTCTCTGTTTCTTTGACAGCTGATTGGCTGAGCATAGCCTGAGGGAGAAACCTTCAGCTGTCACAGGAAGCGAGTGCTGAGGCTTTTTCACTTCATCAAAGAAGACGATGAAAATACCTGATGCCAAAATCATCTAGCAAGAGTAAATTCACAGGCAATCCATACCATATAAAAAACAAATATAACAAAAAAAAAATTCAAAGAGGTTTAAATGCACCTTAACTGCACAATCCGTGGGGATGGTACGTGGGTGCTGCCACTGAGTAATGAGGAATTTGCACATCTACTGTTACCGGTCAGTAGAACTTATGCAACTGTACATCGCCTTAACAGCATTTTGGATAGATTCCCAAAGCTTACCCTACCTGGGAGGTGGAAGGAAAGGATCCAGGAATCCCAACAAAATGGTCGTAGCAAAGCCTGCTCTGGACCTTGAAAAGAAATCCAGTTTTGTGAAGGTATGAACAGAGGATCAGGTTGCTGCTTACAGAATGTTTCTATAGCATTCACCTCTTTACAATATACCATGAAACAGGATATGGCTCTAGTCGTGCAAGACTTAACCTTGCCTGTAAGTGGTTTACCATGGTGGGAGAAGCAGAAAACCACAGTAGAAGACAACCATTGTGCAGTAGTTTGCTCAGAGGCAGGTAGAGCTTTCTTAGCCCCCGTTTAGGAGACAAACAGTTGTTCAGCATTCCTAAAGGGCTATAACCTGTCAAGGTAGTAGGTGAGCTACCTGTGTGCATCCAAGGTGACCTTTAAGTATGAATGATGGATTTGTATGCAACACCATCCTGTCCTTCTGAAAAATCAGATAGGGTTGATTCACCATGAGAGCTTACAGCTCTGAGACTCACTTTACAAATGTCAGAAAAATGAGTAAAACAGTCTTCTCAGTAATGAACTGAAAATCAACATGACAAGCAGTTTTTAAAAGAGATATGGACAATTTTTCAAGAAAAGAAGTTGAAATCCTAGGAAAGAGGAATTTTCTTTCAAGAGAGTGTGACATGCAACACCTCTTTCATAAACTGTTCGACCACAAAAAGAGATGAAAGTGGGGGATCCATGGGCAGACAAGCTGAGATGGCTTCAATATGCACTTTTGATAGAAGCATAACCACATCAACCTATATGGATTTTCTCAACTCATATTCAAGAACCAATTAGAGTAGACAAAAAATCCCATAAGGAATCTATACTAGATTGGACATTAGTAAATTACCCTGAACATAATTACCAAGTAGGTAGTCTACCTGGCGGACTTAGTGACCATCTCCCTATTTACCTCCTGTGAAAACTTACTAACGTACCCAAACCTGCAGTCTATAGACAAGTCAGAAACTATTGCAATGTTAACCTTCTAGAACTCAACACTATATTAAAAAAATGTAACTGGGAACCACTACACAGCCTTGACCTAGACCAAGCAGTGGACTATTTTAATAGTACTCTTATTAACATCCTTGATTCAGTTGCCCCAGGAAGAAAAATGTGAGCTAAGCAACACTATGCCCCTTGGCTTACTAAATCCACTAGAGCCCTATTAAAAACCAGAGACAAGGCATGGAAAACCTGGAAGAAAGATAACACTAGTCTATCCAAACAAAACTATCAACACCTTAGGAATCAGGTCAAAAAACAAACAAAGCTTGATAAACAGAACTACTTTCCAGATATACAAACTAAACACTCCAATAACCCCCAAAAGTTCTGGCATGCAATAAACTCCCTACTAAAACCTGGTAAAACCTCCACACCAGCTCCCACCTCCACCTCTACAAAAACAGATAGCGATATAGCCTCCCACTTTACTCACCACTTTATTGAATCCATTAAGTCACTATCAACTCAACTTTCCAAAAATAGCTACTCATCAATACCAACAACTCCTAACAACTCAACTCCCTTTACATTCTCTTCTATCCCAACCTCAACAATAAAAAATACCTCTTAAAACTTAAACCCACTACTCTTGCAGCAGATGGTATACCTGCTCATTTTCCTACAAATGGCTGCCGACTCTCTATCCTACCCAGTCTCATTTCTTAATCAACCACTCCATATAGGAATCCCACATCCCTCAACTATGGAAAATCTCTCACATTATTCCCCTTCATAAGGGTGGGAATTCCTATGATTTCTCTAACTATCGCCCCATAGCCATTCTGTCTCCTTTATCAAAGATACTTGAGAAATGCATACACTCTCAGGTCATGCATTTCCTAGAGTCTAACAATCTCTTTTCCTCTACACAACATTGTTTCCACCCACACCACAGACCAACTTCAGCCCTTCTCTCTTTCACAAACCTGGTTAACCAACACAGAAATAACAGATTTGTATCGGATATATTCCAGGACCTCTCCAAAGAATTTGACATGGTTTCCCACTCAATTCTAATAGATACTCTTACCTCTCTATCCTTTGACCCTAACACTTTTGCATGGTTTAAAAACTATCAGACCGACAACAAGCTGTCCAGTGACAAGGAGTTATACCATCTTTACTCCCAAGTACCACTGGTGTACCTCAAGGTTCCATACTCGGTCCACTCCTCTTTTCTATCTTTACAAATAGTCGACATACCTCTACCCTACAGGCTTCACTCATACAGTATGCAGACGATTCCACCCTGATCTGCTCCGCCCCAAATCTCACCACCCTACAGCATCTCGCCCAGGACTCTATTACCTCAGTAGAAAGGTGGATCACAGATATTCAACTTATCTTAAATTCCAACAAAACAAAACTACTTCTATTTACCCCAAACAAATCAAAAACCACTCCACTCTCCTTCTCTATCTCCTCCAATAATGGAACTGTAATTTCTCCCTCTCTCCACACCAAGCTGCTTGGCGTCAAAACAGATAACAACCTACACTTTGACATCCATATCTCTCAAACTATTAAAAAGGTACACAAAAATGGGTTCCTAATACAGATAAAAAGACTTCCTATCAGATCAAGCTCGGGTCACCCTAGCTCAAACCCACCTTCTTTCCACACTCATGTATGCAGCACCTATTTACACCTATGTAAGAAAATCTGACCTGGAGAAACTTGAGTCGTGTTATAACAAAATCACCAAGTTTGCAAAAAATTTCCTCTTTAGAACACACCACTGTATACCTCTTAGGCAACTTCAGTGACTTGAGCTCCCACAGTTAGTAACCTACCACCAACTAGTCATAGCTTATAATAACCTAAACCACCAACTAGTCATAGCTTATAATAACCTAAAATAGCCTGAAAAAACTCCAGCCCTTAGGGAACTACTGACTAACTACATTCCAAATTGACCACTCCGCTCTGCCAACAAATCACTCCTCTCTACCTCCACAGCCAACAACACAGCAGGTAAAGCTCTATTTTCTCACAGTATAGCAAAAAGTTGGAATAATTTCCCTCCCTCGGTGACTTCTGCACTGAATACCAACCAATTCAAAAACTCCCTTAAGGCTCATCTCTTGGCTATGTTCACGTGTTACTTAATCCTAGTATAAGCTACCACCACATTTCTCTCTTTTCTCCAATTATCAGACCCTCAGTAAAACTGGAAGTAACAAATAGTATCTCTTGACATTTGGAAATGTTGTTGTGATCTCTGTCTGTATATTTTGATGACTAGCTTAATATTCACTTGTATATATATTGCTGATATGATTTTTCTTTGTGTACTGTTCTATTATGCACAAAATACTGCTCAATAATTAGAAGTTATGTACTCACCATAACGTTCCATCTGAGTAGGTGTATTCATTTGTCTGCAACCTGTGGGTTATGGATCCGATATCGGATCCGAACCGGCATAGTTTCCAGCTATGGATCCAAGCTCTCAGCTCCTCCCCTCACCCATAATGCCCTGCTCTACCCTCATGACCTCAGATCGAGTTTGCCAAAGCAACAATACCCTCAAAAGGGTAACCAGTAATATGCAGGAAACTGAAAGGCCAGGGGGATAGGAGGGCGGGATGGTTGCAGACAAATGAATACACCTACTCAGATGGAACGTTATGGTGAGTACATAACTTCTAAATCTGAAGTAGGATATTCATTTGTCTGCAACCTGTGGGACAGAGTCCCCAGCTACCTGAATCTTGGGCGGCCATCATGGAAGGATATTCCGGAGCACCTTGAGCCAAAGGATGCTCTACCCCTGGATGCAAGATCCAACTTATAGTGAGAAATAAATGTATGAGACGAAGCCCATGTAGCTGCTGCACAAATATCATCCAGAGGAATCCTAGCCTTGAAGGCTGCTGAGGTAGATACTGACCGGGTTGAATGGGCATGAACACCCTCCGGTGCGGGCCTTCCTGGCGCTTGATAAGCCAATAAAATGCACTGTGAAATCCAGCGGGACAAAGAAACTTTGGAAATTGGCTTGCCCAAATTGAATTTTGCAAAGGAAATAAACAGCTGGTCGGATTGCCTATGACCAGCTGTCCTGTTGAATAAAATCTTAGTTGCCTGTGAACATCTAGTGAGTGTAGCCTATATTCACCTTTGTTTTCATACTTAGGGAAGAAAACAGGGAGGTTAATAGATTGATTGATGTTTGCTTCAGAAGCGATTTTAGGAAGGAAGGACGGGTTGGTCCTGAGGGAGACACGGTCCGGATAAAAACCAAGTAAGGAGGTTTAGCTGATAAAGCTTGAAGTTCAGAAACTCTCTTGGCTGATGTAATGGCTACCAAAAGGCTGTCTTATAAGACAAGAATTTGAGGTCCACTGTAGCCGCGGGCTCGAAGGGGAGCGGTCAAGGCCTGTAGGACCAGAGAAAGGTCCCAAGGAGGAACTGCTTGCTTAATAGGGGCCTGAGAAGGAAAGTACCTTTAAGAAAGGTTTTGCACAATTTGGCTGACATAAGAGGATTAGACTCTTGACCAATGTGATAGTGAGAAATTGCCGCCAGTTGAACTTTGACTGTGGAACTGCTGGCACCATCATTAAAGAGAGGTTAGAAAATCAAGCACTACGGGAGAGGAACCGTGAAGGGATCTAGGCCTTGCCGCTCCGCCCACACAGAGAACGTTTCCATTTGCTTGTAAACCTTTCTAGTGGCTGGTTTATGAGCCGCCACCAAAATAGCCTTTACCGGTGAAGAAATACGGGTAGTCCTTATCAAGAGTGGAACTGGAGCAGCCAAGCGGTCAGCTTCAGGTTGTCCAGGTTCGGAGGAGGAATGCAGGATGGATGGGATATCAGATCCGGGATGGGATCTAGAATCCAAGGAGGATTCACCGAGTGAGACCTTAGGAAGGGGAACCAGATCTGTCGAGGCCAGAATGGAGCAATGAGAATCATTCTGCAACCCACCCGAGAGGCTTTCTGAAGAACTTGCAGCATCAGAGGCAAGGGTGGATAGGCATACAGAAGACCGGGTGGCCAAGCATGCACCAGAGCGTCTCTTGGGGTACCTCCGGGAGGAGGTATCAGAGCGAAAAACTGTCGCACTTGGTGTTTGAGGGAGAGGCAAAAAGATCGCATGAAGGAGTTCCCCACCGTGCGAATATGCGTTCCGCTACTTGACAATTGAGAGACCACTCGTAAGGGGTCAGAATGGTGCGACTGAGCTTGTCCGCTAGGATGTTGGACCGACCCGGAATGTGCGTTGCTATGAGAAAGCGATTGGTGGAGATTGCCCATTCCCAAACTCTCATGGCCTCTCGACAAAGAGGGTAAGACCTTGTTCCCCCTTGCTTGTTTATGTACCAGACAACAGACATATTGTCCGACTGAATCGCAATTGTTCCCAAGGGAAGAAAGTCCTGAAGTGCTAGCAACGCTAAGAGCACCGCTCTCATCTCTAGAACATTGATATGCAGTAAGGTCTCTGCATCGTTCCACGTGCCTTGGACTGTCCGGCCCGCAAAGTGCCCCCCCCACCCGAGGCGGGAGGCGTCCGTGGTCACCGTGGCGATAGGGGGAGAAGCACAAAATGGGCGACCCTCGTGGAGATCCGGGGAGTGGAGCCACCACAAGAGGGACCGCTTGCAAGCCTTGCTGATCGCTATGGGATGATACATGGGGAGAGCAAGGTAAGACCACTGTACTAAGAGCGTCCACTGTAGAAATCGCATATTGAGCCTGGCAAGAGGAAGAAGAGCTATCGACGAAGCCATGGACCCTAGAGCCCTCAGGACCAACTCCGCTGGAACAGAACATGAATGGAGAATGGCCCGCACCTGGAGCTGCAGATTCAGAATCCTGTCCGCAGTAAGGAAGGCTCGTAAACTCCTTGTGTCTAGTCTGGCCCCTATGAAATCTAAGAGCTGAGTGGGTGCCAGGTTGGACTTTTTTGTATTTATTGTGATGCCCAGAAATGGAGCAAGATGGAGAAAGGAGTCTGGCGAGAGAAGTAGATGCCTTGTTGGGCGGTAAGGAGCCAGTCGTCCAGGTAGGGAAAGACCTGCACCCCTGAAGCCTCAGGTGGGCCGCTACCACTGCTAGTACTTTGGTAAACACCCTGGGGGCTGTGGTGAGACCAAAGGGAAGGACCCGGAACTGGTAGTGACTGGCTCCCAGCCGGAAGCGGAGAAACCTCCTGGGCGCCTGTCCATTAGGATGTGGTAGTCGCGTCCTTGAGATCTATCGAGCACATCCAGTGGCATTCTCCCAGAAGGGGGAGAATAGATTGTAGAGTGACCATTCGGAATTTTTCTTTGGGGACTGCCAGATTCAGGAGAGAGAGGTCTAGGATTGGTCTTAGTTCCCCGTCTTTTTGGCACTAAAAGAACCTGGAGTAGAACCCTGATCCGATCTGGTCTGCGGGAACGGGCTGGATGGCTCTTTTCTCTAGCATATGGCCAATTTCTGCTAAAAGCGGCCTCCCTTTGACCGGGTGGTACGTCTGGGAGGGACTGCATCTTTGGAAGGTGAAGGAAAGGAATGTGATATCCCTGGATATGATTTGGAGAACCCAGCGGTCCGATGTTATGGACTCCCATGCCGCTAGGTGCCCAACGTCCCGACTGCCTCCAGAGTAGAGCAGTCGGGCAGCCCCTCAGGGCTGCTGCGCGGGCCGTTCAGAGAAAGGTTCCCTGGACCCGAAGTTTCTGGGAGCCCCTCTGCCTCTAGGGCGGCGTCCTCCTTGTCCTCCTCTGCCACGGGAGGACTGGTTGTCCGAGCAGGCTGGGACTGCTGCGACTTCGGAACCACATCTTCTTCTGACCCTTTTGGTCCCTAGAAGAGGGCCGCGGGGGGGCAGAGAAGGGGATCCCGGCGGCAGACAGCGACTTCCGTCCTTCTCGCTCTGGGTCAGCGTCTCGCGAGCGGTCTTGCCAAACAGAGCAGAACCATCAAAGGCGTTAAGCAGCGCCTTGAAGGGCTCAGAGAAATCGCAGTGGCGGAGCCAGGCCTGGCGCCTAGCGACCAGTCCTGTCCCCGCAGCTCTAGCGGCGCCCTCCGTAGCATGGGAGAGTAGCCGCATAGAAGTATTCGTGACTGACCTTAGAGTGGCCATTTTGGTGGAGTGCAGAGCTCTGTCCTCCTCCGAAATGGACTCAGGGGGGGATGCAGCGTACTCCTTAATAAGGTCTCGCTGCATCCGAATAACGTGTGCCAAATAGTTCAGCGCCCTCACGAAAAGGTCGCCGAACTGAACATCCGCTTCCCAAGCGGTCCATCATCGAGACTCCTTGCTCGGTGGGTGGACTGAGGACTCTCCTGAGCCAGTTCCCTCTTTGTGGCCGCCGCCATCAACATGGCATCTACAGGAGGCCCCTTACTCCAATGGGTCCTGTCAGAAGGCGGGCTAAGGATTTTGTCAGGTCTTTTGGGAATTGGCTCCACGGTGTCCGGTTCCTTCCACGCCCTGGTGGTAATAAGGTCCCCAGGGGTCGGCAGGGGACACCCAAGAGGTAGATGGGCCCGTTTGAATGCCTCCAAGAACACGGACTCGTCCGAGGAAGACTTGGGGCAGACCACCCCCTGATACGGAGCATTTCCATGATGTCTCGAAGGAGACATCCTCGGGGTGACCTTGGGAGCCTTCCCTTCCTCCAAGTCCGTGTCTTCAGTGAGAGACTCAGGGGAGTCTATGTGCCTCCTTTGCACGTATGCTTGCGAGGAGCCTCCTCTGGGGGCTGTCAGAAGAGTCCTCGCAAGCAGCCAATTGCTCCATAGGAGCAACTTGGGGCACAAGCAGGCTGTCCCAGGGGCCGGATGGTGGAAGCCTGGCCCAGTGCAGAGGGAGCGGGGCGGGCGAAGCAAGTGCCGGGGTCCGGAGACCCTCAACAGAGCCCTCTCCACTACATCAAAAGCCGAAGGAGCCGACCTCGACCAAAGGATCCGACAATGGCTCCCCTCGGATCCGAAGAGTGGATCGGAGCCGGCGCGAAGCACTCGGATCCGGGACAGTGCGCTCCGACACAGGCGGCGCCGAAGGAGCACTGATCCCCGGATCCGGCTCGGATCCAGGCTCCGAGATCGGGTCCGGCACTCGAGGGCATGGTCGGATCCGAAGTACCCAGTACTATCGGATCCGACCTCCCCGCTCGAAGCTGCTCGGCTCCAGCTGCTCGAACCCGGAAGCGGGTCGGAGAAGGAGCGATAGGCTTGAAAAGGGTGTTGAGCTCCCCGGAGGGAGGCAAACACTCCCATCTGCATCTGGGCCTGGATGAACCTTCGCATCATCCGGTCCAGATCCGCATCCGAAAGGCTATGGGTGGTTCTCGGCCGGGCTACCGTGGTAGCCCTGGCAGGTCTCCTCGATAGCCTCGCCGGAGATCGGGTCTCCTCCTCCTCAGGACCGGTGAGAAGCACACAGGTGACCGGAGCCGAGAAGGAGGAGACCGCTCCAACAAGGAAGCCGGGGGAGAAGCCCGCTTGGCAGGCGGGGCCGAAACAGAGGTCTCGGCCCGCCGCTTGTGGTGCTTCTCCCTCCGGTCCTTCTTAGAAGCATCCCTCTCCTGTCCTGAAGCGGGAGTTTGAGTCCCAGGAGCAGGAGGGTGCTACAGGGGGAACAGCTGCAGCAGGAGTCCCCGAAGGAGCGGGGGTCGGAGCCGAGTCCGGCGGTAAAAGACCCGCCAGGACCAGCTTGGACCTCCGCTCCCTCAGTGCCCTGGGGTTGAACCCTGCACAAATGGAACAGCCAGATGTGAGGTGCTCAACCCCAAGACACTAACACAGTGTGGCCATCAGCTGGTGAGAGCTTATGGCCACACTCGGAGCATTTAGAAAAGAATGACTTAGGCTGGTCAGCCATAGTCAAAACTTCCCAAAAGTTACAGAAGTAACTTAACAAAAACTAAAACAAGCACACAGGCCTCACACACACTCTACGTACCAGCGAGGGGAGGGAATAAAAAATACTACTGTAAATTAAATTTAAACTAAAAACAGTCAATACACAAAGGGAACCTACAACTTTCACACAAAAAGTTTAAAGAAAGCAAAAAATTTCTATTTTTATACAAGAAAAATACCACTTAGCTGAGAGCTAAAGACACCACATCCAGTTACCAGCGCGGCAAACAAGATCTGAGGTCATGAGGGTAGAGCAGGGCATTATGGGTGAGGGGAGGAGCTGAGAGCTTGGATCCATAGCTGGAAACTATGCCGGTTCGGATCCGATATCGGATCCATAACCCACAGGTTGCAGACAAATGAATATCCTACTTCAGATCTAAGTCTTTACTTTACATTATGTATTATTATCATTATCTGCTGTATTAATTAAGTGGAGCTTTTCTCCCCAGGCCTCCGCTTTAAATGGACCTCATCCAGTCGTACCATCCCAGTTAACAAATGTAAAATAAAAATAAAAAAAATATATGACAAACCATCTTTTAAGTAGCTCAGACAAATACCAAAACGAGAGAGAAGCAACCAAATCAAGAATTGAAGAAACTGGCTAGCAATGAAAACAATAAAAGGCACCAAAGGATGAACAATTTATTCTTATATAAATTGTTCATAAATTGTTCATCCTTTGGTGCCTTTTATTGTTTTCATTGCTGCCCAGCTCACACAAATACTTTAAAAACAGAGGGGTTGAAACCGTTTCTGGACCTTTGTTACTGATTAGGCACCATCTATAAAAGCTCTTCGACTTGTAAACATAAGATTTTTTAGTTGCGGGTTTTCTTGCCTCTTTAAATACCTACTGCACATCTTTGTGGATCAAGTGAGTAAAAAGTGTCAAAATAGAATAATTCAGGCCGTCAGCTGCAATTGCTATAAGTTGGTAGTGTACCTTTTTCCCCCGATGCTGTGTGAGCAGATCCAGTCTGTGAGGACACTTGTGGTAATTTCCCTTGGCCAGTTCCATTATAAGGGAGAACTAACTTTGCCTGGGCCAGAAGGGGTTACCACAATGACCTTTAGTAATTCTTTCTGAAACTTTAGAAGTACCTTGGGAATTATTAGAAAGGGTGGAAATGCATACAGGAACATTCCTGACCATGGGAATGACAGAGTGTCTGTCTTTCAAGCATGACTACAAGGATGTCTTGAACAGAGTTTTTTAAGTTGTCTGTTTTGAAAGGAGATGAAGAGATATACTTTGGGTGTTTGCCACATCTGGATCAAGTCCTGAAAAACCTCTACATGGAACTTTCATTCATGATGGTCTGTCTAGGATCTGTTTAGTCCATTTGCCACCCAGTTTTGCTCTGACAGAATATACCAGGCCTGAAGAGTCAGAAAATTCTGTAAAGCCAGCCCCCAGGCTTTCACTGCCAAATGGCAAAGAGGGAAGGATCTTGTCCCCCCTTTGCTTGTTCAGGTACCAGATCATGGTAGTGTTGTCTGTGACCACTAGAAGAGGACTTGGTATCCATAACTGGATGAAGAACTTTTAAGGCACTGCAAACATCTGTTTTACATTTATGTGCATTGGCATGTCCTGAGAACCCCACAAGCTTTGCACTTGAACTTTCATAGCACTGCTCCTATTACAAAATTTGAAGATTCCATCTGGACAATCTGGACTGTGGTCTAAAGAGAGAAAGGGAATCCTGGATTCAGAAACAGTTGATCCCTCCATCACTGCAGTTTCTATTTCACACATCCAAGTACTGCTACCTGGAAATCCAAGAGATAATGGAGATGGGTCTACAATTCTTCAAGTACCGTTGAATATTTCCTCATGTTTAGTCTGGTTAGTGATATCATAAGATCACTGATGTAATGAGGTCCAGAATTTTGAGAAATTCTCTTGCCACATCTAAAATAGAGAAATCCAAGAAAATATCCTGGCAATTCAGAATTTTGTCTTCTGGCAGGAAAGCCATATTTTTTACAGTCTTTCCACCACACCAGGAATGGTGTGAGGAAGGACTTTTGAAGGATCAATTTGAAGCCCAGGTGGGAAAGGAGGAATGCAATCTTGTCAAAGGACTCCAAAGTGCTGCAGACAGCATCTGTTCAAATCAGTAAGTCATCTAAATATGGAAAATATGAATGCCTAGAGTCCTGCAATAGGCAATCACTGAGGCCAGACATTTGTAAACACTCATGATACAGTAGATAGCCCAAACAGTAGTGCACAAATTGATAATGTAAGCTACAACAGCAAATCTCAAAAATTTCCAGAAACTGGGAGTAACAGGAATATGATAAGTGTTCTTGAGATCTAGAGTCACAATGAAACAGTCATCTGGAGGCAACACTAGGGCCTACTTTAAGGTGAGTATTTTGAATTTCATAACTTTTACAAAGGTGTTTAGAAATTGCAAATATAGAATGGGTCTCCAGGAGTGCTCCTTTTTTGGTACCAAATAGATTCTGGAGTAAAATCCTTTGACTTTGTGTATCACAGTCACTGGTTCTGTGACTCCTGCTTCTACCATATGATGGAGCACTGGAAGAAATAGCTCTGTCTGGTCTGGAGGGTGGGGGGGGGGGGGGATTCCCCTGAAATGGGAAGGATTTTCCCTCCACTGCCAAGTGTATCCTCTCCGAATTATTCTCAGAACCTATTTGTCTGAGACTATTTGTGTCCTTTTGCAGGGTTGAGAGACAGCCTAGTTGAAGTAGGAAGAGAAGGAAGTCAATGGTGTGGGAGGGGTGCCTGTGACTCAGCACAGTCATTCCTTTGCAGGTGGCTGATCCTTTTTCAGAAAAGAACCTTCCCTCATTTCATTTTAAGGAATTATCCTCTTACTCTTTCCTTTAGGACCCCTGACTTTTGTTTGGGTGGAATTTTTGTTTGTTCCATCCCTTGAAGGAAGGCGCCTTGCTTGGGGAGAACTTGGGTGCATGAAACATCCTAGATACCCCATACATTAATTTGCCTCTATCATCCCACTATTTGAGAAACTGTGTAATAGAGGGCCTAAAGACAAATTCAGAAGTTAAAGGATTATTCAAAATTTCATTGTTTAAATCATTACAGAAGTTCAGATTATGTAACCAAGCATACCATCTTAGTACAACAGAAGAAGCAGCATTTATGTATCTACACATTCAAGCACACCTCTCAAAGGATGTTTCAAAACCTGAATCAAATTAAAAACAATTTGATTCATACAAGAGTTTTGTTCTGCAGGTAAGGATAAAGTAAATTCATTTAAACTGTATGCAGCTGTCTGCAGAACACTCTTAGCCAAGGAAACCACCAGCCTTATAACTGTGATAATTTGATTATCAGCTGTATGATGAAGCTTTTGTTTGTTTTTCTTGTGAATTTCACTACCGGATAAAATATCTGCGGAATAAAAGTTTTGGTTATCACATATGTGTGCCAGGTACTGGAAAAGCGCTGAAGGATGTGTCCAACCTTCATATCATAGAGGCCATCAAAGCTACACTAGAGGGAGATGAGGTAAAAGGTAAGTGGTCTGTGGGCCCAACAGTGGTCCTAACAGAATCACTAACCATAGGCTGAGGCATATTTTTATTTTGTTTTTCTTTTTAGGTGCAACTGGATTAGATGGATGGTGATACCGGAGTTAGGATCCATCAAGTTAGGGAGAGAACACCATCCTGAATAATAAAGTAACAGCACTGGCTAATGTATCACAAAAAGACACTTAAAGTTTCTAGTAATAAGGAATGGAAAACAAAAAACACCAATGTGGACTGATGTTGCAGAACAAGAATCTTTAATATAGGATGTTACAATAAAAACACTGAGTGCTTTCGTTCTAAATTAAAAAAAAAAAAGTCAGAATAATTACTTTTTTTTTTAATGCAGAATGAAAGCGCTTAGTGTTTTTATTGTAACACCCTATATTAAAGGTTCTTGTTTGGCAACACCAGTCCGCATTGGTGGCTTTTGTTTTCCATTCATTTTTACAGTTTTGTTGGTTTCTTAGTTTGTCTCCATAAAACTAAACTGTGACAAACTGTGCTATTATCATAAAAGTATTTTGAAATGTGTTCAAAATTCATTTACAACTCAAAGAAATTAAAGAATTTCTAGTACAAAAAGTCTGAACATCAAAGTAACCAATGTCCCAAACCAGTGTTAGAAATTAGCTCCACATATTTTAACCATGTTAAACTGCAATAAAATACTGTTTAATAGCAATTTAAATTATATTTTCTTGTCAGACAGAATAAAATCTCCACAGTACATTCAAATAACTTAATTTACAGTAAACTTGCTATCCAAATTTAAAGCACGCTCAGTGAAGAGTCATATTTATTTATTTTGTACAAAGCAAATAAAAAACGGATGCTGAAGCACGGCCAGGGAAGTAAATTCACACATTTGTCCAGTCCAGTTGGACTTTCTCAGTAAACAAATGTAAAATAAAACAAATAAATAATGAAGTAGCAACAGAACTCGAGCAAACAGTAACTGTTAAACACACAAAAGTCTTGTACAAAGCAAATAAAAAATGGACGCTGAAGGACGGCAAGGGAAGTAAAATCGCACACTTAATAGAAAATGTAAAAAAAGAAAAAAACAAGGAAAGCGCTTTCACGATTTTATACCGCTTCATCAGACCATAATCTAATACTAAACTCCACACAAATATATATAACAGAAGCCAATCAGATCACAGCAATTAAGGCATGTTGCTTAATTAAATCAATCAAAGCATACAGCAAAAATGTTCACAGAAACACATACAATAAATACTAATACATCAATTTGTTTATAGTTATATTTATATGTGTTTTTACACATAAATCTATAAAAACATATGTACAAATAATAGTATAAAACCTTTCATTTCTTCTGTAGCCCACAGGACTTTAAAATAGGTTTAAGGGAAACATGACCATTGAGCCCAGAACCCCTATTAGGTTTCATTCTAAGGCTGCATGAAAGTTCAAACCTCTCAGTGCTACTACTAAGGCCACATAAGTGTGGACTACAGCCTATCAATCACTAAAAAACTAAACTCATGTGAAGCCCCCTTCCCATCCACATGTTTAGCTAAAGCATTAAAATTATTCTGTGTTCTAATATGATAAAGATGTTCTCTCATACGTTCTTAAAGGCTACAATTCATCTTGCCAATATAAAAAGATGAATATACAATGCAGTATGCTAAATAAACCAAATCCCTGGTGTCACACTCAGCACTCAGCCCTCAACTTAAACTGGTTAGTGAGCCAAGCAATGCTTATACTGTCAGAGCTAATGCTGCTTCTGTTTGTATTAATAATAACAGATATGATAGTAAAGTGGATGGAGATGCAGCCTCTACTGACAGCTCTGTTTATACTACACCTTGTGATATTGTCTATTCATGTCTGCTTATGTTGTTTTTGTAAATATCATAAATGTAATATGCCTTTTTTGTTATTACTGTATCTGTCTACCTTGGAGCTTTTCTTCCCGGGCCTCCACTAAAAATGGACATTAATCCAGTCGTACTATCCTGGTCAACAAATGTAAAATAAAATAATTATCTTAGATTGATAGACTTCTATAAGACTATTGAGTGTGAACTGGTTGAGAATATCAAGAACGGCTCTGCTTCGGCAGAGTCAGCTGACTTATTATTGAGTGAAATAATTGACAGTGTTATTTTATATGAGAAGAGGCTGCTTCTTCAGAAAAAGAGAAAACTTGACAGAGACTTTAGGAAGGGCAATGTATTTTCCTGGCCATGGGTTATGGAAGCATCGGGTGTTAGTAAGTCAAGCAATGCTTGTACTGTCTAAGGTAATTCTGCTTCTGTTTGTATTAATACTAATGATAGTAAAGTGGATGGAGCTGCCGTCACTGCCTGACAGTTTTGTTTATACTACACCCCAGGGGTTGAGACTATTGCACCAAAACAACAAGATGTCAGAAGAAAGACTAACACAGTTTTAATATGAAATGAGGAGAAACTGGATGTTAGTCCAGTGCACTATAGCCAAGTTTTTTTTATCCTTCCCCTACCCATTCGACATGGACAAGTCAAATCCTTCACAGATCTAAACAGTTAGGGGAGGATGAAGAAGAAACAACCAGTGGACATGCGGGGGGCCTCAGACTATAAAATGAATGTAGCAGCCAACCAACACTCCTTGATTTATAATTTGTCTCACAGAACATTGTCTGACCTAGAGATTTATTTAATAAACAAGGGACTTTCATTTATTCCTGCCCAAGGGGCTGATTACACTGAAATGATTGCTAATTTAAGATTGTTTGCCAGGAATTTTATGCTGAAAATGTATTTGAATGCAAATGGTTCTAGTTTTGATCTGTTTAAGAAACCTAATGTTTTTATGCCTCAAAATCATCCATCATTGGAAGTTTATTTGAAGTTATGTGAAGAAGATCTATTTAATGTTTTTCAGGACAGACACCACAGGCATGGCTTCAATAACCTTACAGTTTCTGAAAGACGTGTCCTATTTAGTTTGAGGGATGATGATAGCATTGCTATACAACCAGCAGATAAAGGGGATCCATTGTCATTTTGGGTAGAGATATCTACTATTCATCTATTAAGACCATCTTATATGACGAAATTGTTTATACCAAGATCAGCTTGAGAGACCTGAATTGATACATAGACTGCATAATGTTGTTAATGACTGTTAAACTGATGCATTAGTCTTGAATTGACCAATTATTTAATAGCTGAAGCTTCCCTTGCTCCTAGCTTTCATGGACTCCCTAAAATTCATAACAATTTCTATGTACCTCCCCTTAGACCTATAGTGGCTGATTAATTGAGCATGTCTCAATCTTTATAGAGAAACAGGTAATCTTTGTAGAGAAACAGCTTACACCTCTTCTGGACTGGTCTATGGTTGTTCTCAGAGATTCTAAACAATTTTTACAAAATTTATATGCATGTACCAACACTGGTTGTTTACCTGCTGATTGTCTATTCATTACATTAGACGTAGAGTCGTTGTTTACTGTTATTCCTAGTTTAGATGGACTGAGAGCTGCAGAGGCCAATTTACTTGAGAATAGTACACTTGAGAAATCTTGGATTGACTTGATCTCTCTCTTTACTGAGGTTGTACTTGAAAACAGTGTTTTAGCGTTTGATGGGGAGTATTTTTTGCAGAGGGCCGGTGCAGTTATGAGCACTCCTTGTGCCAATAGCTACACCAGCATGGTTTTTGCTCAATGGGAGTACACACATGTCTTTACATCTACTGAGTTCTCTGCTTTTATTAGTTTTTATTCCTGATTTGTGGATGATATTTTTATGTTGTGGACAGGTACAGTAACAGATCTCCATAAGTTTGTTGAATATCTTCAGGGCACTACATCTTTTTTAAAGTTTTTTTTTAAATATTCAAGGACTAATATTGAATTCTTGGATGTTGGGGTATTTAGGCATAGTGACTTGTCCTTCAGTACTAGATTCTTTAGAATGGGATACTATAGGAACTCATTGCTACATAGGAAGATTATGCATCCAAGACATGTTTTTAGGAATATTGTTAAAGGGCAAGCCATGCGCATTTCTAGATTAAATGAAAATGAAGGTGGTTTTGCTAATGACCTTAGAATGCTTAAGTGTAATTTTAGGGAATGTAGCTAGAGAGAGAGAGAATGAGATAGATCATGGTTGCTGCAAGATATTCATTGGAGAGGCTCACATACTAGACCCTACTTTTCAGATGTTGCCTAACTCTGATAGGTTTGGATATGTGAGGCAGGAAGCAAAAGGTCTTTCACTTTCCTTACATTACAGTAGTGATGTTGGTGTCATTACTAACATTGTAACATTCTAATGGATGATAAGTTTAAGAATATTGTTGGGGAGCCACCTTCTTTCAGTTTTAAGAATAAGAAATGTTTAAAAAGAATGTTATGTTATCCCAACCAGATTAGGAGGGTTGAGTTAATTAGTGAGGTCCCTGGCAACTATCCATGCAATAAATGTAATTTTTGTGTTTTTATAGATAGTAGCCAGTTTATGCATCCTGATAATGGTATTATGTTTAAGTTTAAGGTGAGGGCTGACTGTGACATCAGGAATTTGGTTTATTTAGCGTACTGCACTGTATGTTCCTCTTTTTATATTGGCAAGATGAATCGTAGCCTTAAAGAACATATGAGAGAACATATTTATCATATTAGGACACAAAATAATTTTAATGCTTTAGTTAAGCATGTAGATGAGAAGGGGGCTTCACATGAGTTTAGGTTTTTAGTGACTGACAGGCTCTTTAAAATTCCATGCTTAGGTGACCTTAGTAATAGCACTGAGAGGTCTGAACTTTCATGTATCCTTAAATCTATTAAACCTATTTTAAGTCCCGTGGGCTATGGAAGAAATGAAAGGTTTTATACCACTTGCATGTATGTTTCTATAGGTTTATATATGTTTTGAAATAAAATGATGTATTAGTATTTATTCTATGTGTTTCTGTGAACATTTGTGCTGCGTGCCTTGACTGATTTAATTAAGCAACATGCCTTAATTGCTGTGATCTGATTAGCTTCTGTTAGTATATATTTGTGTGGAGTTTAGTATTACGTAATGGTTTGATGAAGCAATATAAAATTGTGAAAATGCTTACCCTGTTTTTTATTTTTGCATTTGTTATTAAAAGCGTGTGATTTTACTTCCCTTGCCATGCTTTAGCGTCCATTTTTTATTTGCTTTGTACAAGACGTTTGTGTGCTTAATGGTCCCCGTTTGCTTGAGTTCTGTTACGGGTTTGTTATTTGTTTACTTTATTTTACGTTTGTTTACAGAGAAAGTCTGACTGGACACAGGTCCTTTTTCAGTGTAGGCTCAAGGAGAAAAGCTCCAGAAATAAAAGAATTACAAATATGAAATACAACTACAAATACAAATCAGAAATACATAAACATGCAAGAAAGAAGCAGTAAATTTTCTTCAACATGTATGGAAGAAATGATGGTGAAGTTACAGATTTAAATAGAGATTCATAAAACTATATTAAGTAGATTACTTTGAAAGTAAATGGAAATACATAATGAGCTTTATAGTTAGAAGCATTCACATGAGCACTCAAAAAGGATGCATCAACCACAGTGAAATACAATGCAGAGATACAGAATGCAGTTTACCTATAGGTGGAGTTGTCTGAATCAATGAGAGATTCTGATTTACATTATTTCTAAGGATAATAAGCTAGTACAGAGATTATAAATGAACCCAGCCACTAGGGATGCACAGGCCAGTGCATTTCTTCATGCTGGTCTCAAGCCCGGATAAATGGGGAGTGTTATGTCAGAAAGGGCATCTGATGTAAAACCTTTGCCAAATGACATATGCGGGCAACAATACAGATTTCCATACTGGATTGGTTGAGGCCCGGGTTAACAACGACTGCCACTAGTACTGTTAGCCAACAGGGTGCTGGCAGAAATTGGGCTACTGTTGGCAGAAGAAGAGGGGGAAGGCATGTCCAAAGGCAGGAAGAGAGGAGGAAGGTTAGGTGTGTAGTAGTGAGGGTAGGAACTTTGAATGTTGGCAATATGACTGGTATAGGGACAGAACTAGCTGATATGATGGAAAGAAGGAAGATTGATATATTGTGCGTGCAAGAGACCAGATGGAAGGGGAGTAAGGCCAGGTGTATAGGAGGTGGGTTCAAATTGTTATATCATGGAACAGATGGCAGGAGAAATGGGGTGGGGATTATCCTGAAGACACAGTATGCCAAGAGTGTTTTGGAGGTGAAAAGAGAACAGTATGCCAAGAGTGTTTTGGAGGTGAAAAGAGTGTCGGATAGAGTGATGTTTATGAAGCTGGAAATTGATGGTGTAATGATGTTGTTAGTGCATACACTCCACATGTTGGGTGTGCGATGGAGGAGAAAGAAAAATTTTGGAGCGAGTTGGATGAAGTGGGTAAGAGATTAGCAATTGGAGCGGATTTCAATGGGCATGTTGGTGAAGGGAACAAAGGGGATGAGGAAGTGACGGGTAGGTATGGTGTTAAGGAGAGGAATGCAGAAGGTCAGATGATAGTGGATTTTGTGAAAAGGATGGACATGGTTGTGGTGAATATGTTTAAGAAGAGGAAGGAGCATAGGTGACATACAAGATGCACACAGGAGGGCCAGTCTGAAGGAGACTGTAAAGTGGTGACAGGGGAAAATGTAGTTAGGCAGCATAGAATGGTGATCTGTAGGATGACATTGGTGATCAAGAATAGGAAGAGAAGTGTGAAAGCAGTGCCAAGGATCAAATTGTGGAAGTGGAAAAAGGGTGGGTGTTAGGTGGAGTTCAGGGAAGAGTTAAGACAGGCACTGGAGGGGGGGGGCAGTGAAGAGTTACTGAATAGCTGGGTAACTACAGCAGAACTGGTAAGGCAGACAGCTAGAAAGGTGCTTGGTGTGACATCTGGACAGAGGAAGGAGGTCAAGGAGACCTGGTGGTGGAATGAGGAAGTACAGGAAAATATACAGAGGAAGAGGCTGGCGAAGAAGAAGTGGGATTGTCAAAGAGATGAAGAAAGTAGACAGTAGTATAAGGAGAGGAGGTGCATGGCAAACAGAAAGGTGGCGAAGGCTAAG